>NC_133800.1:18521665-18821665 GCF_043250625.1 Sebastes fasciatus | reverse complement strand
GTGGAGGTGAGGAAAAAACTTAATTTTAGACCCTGATCACAACTGATGATAGCTGAGAAAGCAAAAAAAATTATCAGCCAACCAGATCACATTCTTTCGGCTGAATTCTCTGATGCCTTCAGGCCGACGTTATAATGTGCCCTTAAGGAGAACAAATCGTTACTCCAAGTCCTTTATCCCTTCTGCTGTTAAGCTGCTGAACACAGACCATACCCATTTTAAATTACTGTTATTTAGAGGAACTTTAAGATATGTTGTTATATATTGTTTCTTTTTTTAGGGCTTTTATTGCCATAATCCTATGTATTTATATGGTTATTATTGTAACTTGTCCCTCCAACTGCCCCATGCCTTTAATATGTATCCTTTGACTTAACTAATTATTGGTTGTCTGTTGTATGTATGGATGGATGTATGGACTGGGAACGCTACAAATGAATTGCCCCCCTTGGGGATAAATAAAGTTGTCTGAACTGAACTGATGTAGCAAAAAATCTATTTAAAATATTATTGAAAAAAACATCTCCCGGCTGAACAGCTCTCTGTGTCTGCTGATATTTAGCTAACATCAAATCATAAAAGGTTTAATGTTTTTGTATTTTTACATAATATGCTATGCTCCAACCACTAATGAATCATATGTACCTCTGTACTCTGTGAATAGTATTAACTTGAACCTAGGTCCTGTGTTGTGTGTTGGGTTGTGTCCTGAATATTGTTGTGTTTTGTTGCTGTCGCTTCTGATGTTGTAGTCATTGTTGGTAAAGATTATAATGTGATTATGTACTGAAATGGAGCCTAACAGTTCAAAGTGATTTAAGTGGACTCCAGGAAGAATAGCTGGGCTTCAGCCACAGCTAATGGAGATCCGAATAAAAGATAAAGATAGCTGTGAGAAGCACAGATTTTACTATTGAACCTGCAGGAGTCAACACTATATGTCAAATTCAGAAGTGTATCCTTTTGAGAGCAGGAAGGAAGTGAACAAAAGTACAGGATGTTTGAAAATGTTGATTTCTATGTAATCAATGAACAAGTTTTTTTATACTGGTGGTATACTTACTGGTTTGATGGAGGTGCAGAGAGGGGGAACACCACAATGTATGTATATATGTATGGATGAAATGTATGTATGTATGGACTGGGAATGCTACAACTGAATTGCCCCATTGGGGATAAATAAAGTTGTCTGAACTGATAGACAACTTGTCTGATAGCTGTGAGAAGCACACATTTACTATTGAACCTGCAGGAATCAACCCTATATGTCAAATTCAGAAGTGTATCCTTTTGAGAGCAGGAAGGAAGTGAACAAAAAGTACAGGATGCTTGAAAATGTTCAATAGTAAATGTGTGCTTCTCACAGCTATCATCAGTTCAGTTCAGACAATATTATTTATCCCCAAGGGGGGCAATTCATTTGTAACATTCCCAGTCCATACATACATACATACAACAGACAACCAATAATTAGTTAAGTCAAAGGAAACATATTAAAGGCATGGGGCAGTTGGTAGGGAAAAGTTACAATAAGAACCATATAAATACATAGGATTTTGGCAATAAAAGCCAAAACAAAGAAACAATATATAAGAACAACATATCTTAAAGTTCCTCTAAATACCAGTTATTTAAAATAGGTATGGGCTGTGTTCAGCAGCTTAACAGCAGAAGGGATAAAGGACTTGGAGTAACGATTTGATCTCAATGATCAAGTTTTTTTATACTGGTGTGTATACTTACTGGTTTGATGGAGGTGCAGTGAGGGGGAACACCACAATGTATGTATGTTTGTATGTATGTATGGATGAAATGTATGTATGTATGTATGTATGTATGTATGTATGTATATATATATATATATGGATGAAATGTATGTATGTAAACTGGGGGGGAAAAGTTTGGAAACTTGTGTTTGGTGGATTATTTCTCTGTTGTTACAATTCTAATTGGCATTGTATTTTACATGGTTGGAAAGCCTGTTTATTTACCTTGACAATGATGTCCAACTTGTAAGGATCATGCATTTGTGGGTTGAGCAGCACAGCTGATTATGTGCGTAGCGCCCAAGAAAAACTTGCCAAAATATCTCTGCCAATGGTAAACAGTGTATTCTCCTGTTGGTATTGGTATGCATAATCAGCTGTGCTGCTCATCCCACAAATGCATGATCCTTACAAGTTGGACATCATTGTGAAGGTAAATAAACAGGCTTTCCAGCCATGTAAAATACAATGTCAATTAGCATTGTAACAACAGAGAAATAATCCACCAAACACAAGTTTCCAAACTTTTTTTCCCGAGTTTATGTATGGACTGGGAATGCTACAAATGAATTGCCCCCTTGGGGATAATTATATAGTTGTCTGAACTGAACTGATGATAAGCTGTGAGAAGCACACATTACTATTGAACCTGCAGGAGTCAACACTAAATGTCAAATTCACAAGTGTATCCTTTTTGAGAGCAGGAAAGAAGTGAACAAAAGTACAGGATGCTTGAAAATGTTAATTTCTAGGTATCAATGAACACGTTTTTTTTGTTACTGGTGGTATACTTACTGGTTTGATGGAGGTGCAGAGAGAGGGAACATCACTTCTTCTTCCTCGTACTCAGGTCCATCCTGCAGGTCGCTTTCATCCACAGTGCCACCGGGCACCACAGAGCCTGGAGGCGGAGGAGGAGGTGGTGGCAGTGAGGGTAGTAAGTCACTGGCTCCGTCCGGGCCTGTTGTTGTTGATGATGTGGGTGAAACCCGACTAGCTGGACCCTCCGATGTGGGAGAGCAGCACACAGTCCCCGAGCTGGAGCTGGATCCTTGTAAAACTGCATGTCCACCAACACCACCTCCACCGCCACTCCCTGTTGTTGTTGCGGAAAGCCCTGGTCCAGTCAAATCCCCACCACCACCACCACCACCACCATAGGTCACACTCATATCGGGAAGTGGATCCGGAAAGGTGTTTGAGTTTTGGCGGAGAGCTGGTGCTAGTGGTGCTACCAAATCAGCGACTCCTCTCACTCTGCTCGGTTTGGGATAGTAAGGAAAAGGGGCCGTCGTCTCCGGGCCTCCTCCTCCTCCTCCGCCTGCCACCCCGGTGACCGAGCCCGTCTCCTCACTGCTGACCTCCGTAGCCATCATATTAAAGGAGGATATATAGAGGGGATAAAGTCCAGAAGAGCCAGAGCCCTTACCCCTCTGTCTTTACAATACTCCTTCAGCGTTTTTGAGCTCTAAGAAAACAACACCAAAAAGTTTCTCCCAAGAAAAACGCGTCTTAGCTCGAGCCAGCTAACGTTAGCCGACGAGCTAACTTAGCTTAGCGTTAGCTTCAGATAGCTAACGGCTAGCGAGACACTTGATGGAGTTTCTTTCTCTCGCTATGTCTTCATTGTTGTCCTGAGTTTAAAGTTCACACAGAAAACTAACATTTAAAAGGATGCAAATAGAGTGTAAATTCACCAATATGTCCTGTTGTTTTTGTGTCACCCTACTGTGTTGTTTTATTGTCACTGTTGTGTCTTTTTCTCTCTCCAGTGTTGTTGTTTTCTTCTTGAGTTTCCAGAGTTAAGAGTCCAGCCTTTATCGCCGAAATCCCCGGAACGGTGGCTCTGTGCGAACTATCATGTCGTAAATATAGTAGTATTATTGCGTGTAAGATTACAAGCTGAGTTCGCCTTTATGTCTGTGTTTCTGGGCTGGAGGCTGGAGGCTGGTGGCTTGCCCCGCTGCTGCTGCTGCTGTTCTTTCTCCCCTCTCTCTCTTTCTCTCTCTCCCACTCCTCTCCTCTCCACAAGTCACCCAGCAAGACACAGCCAAGTGAGCACAGAGCAGCACCAGGTTTCAATCCATGACATCTTCAATCAGTGCTCTCTGAGAAATGTGACTACAGCTTTTTCTCTCTTGTTTTCAACATCCACATCATCTATAGTCACGTGTGAACATCATACAAGCAATTTTGCATTATTATTTTAAAGGTCCCATATTATAAAAAAAGTGAGATTTTCATGTTTTTTCATTATAAAGCAGGATTAAAGGGACTGTTTGTAACTTTCAGAATTACTTGTTAACTGCGACACCTGTGGCCGTTTAATCAACGAAAGTCAGCGTCGGGCTCGCGCTTGTGCTCGCTCTACATAGACATGAACGAGCATCGCTCAAAACAGTGAGGCGACAACAACCACAATATCACTCTATATTTCACCTGCTTGGCAGTAATGTTAGCTGACCAGACGGAGGTCTCTTCATGAATCACTGCTGATCCTAGTGTTGGCTTTTCCTGCTTCAGCCTCCGGGGCTGAAGCAGGAAGAGAAACGTTATCGTCTCCGACCGCGGTGGAAGGGAGACACCGACATCCAGTCAGAGACGATACGTTTCTCGCTGCGGAGCCCCGTCACTTCACAAGACACGGAAAACCTCTGTTGGTCTGGAGGAGCTGCATCATTTATTTCTGCACAAAAGTCCACTGTCCATTTACTAGATATTCTCAGAGCTAAACTAACTATTCTGCAGTGTATAGTGTGCGCGCATGCACGTGAGGCACCGGTTTCAATCCATGACATCTTCAATCAGTGCTCTGAGAAATGGGACTACACAGCTTTTCTCTCTCTTGTTCAACATCCATCATCAGTCACGTGTGCACATCATAAAAGCAATTTTGCATTATTACTTTGAACACATTGCAAATGCTGCTGTTCCCTACATTATCAATTTTAACAGTCTCTTCTGCACTATATTCACTTTTTTTAATAGTCGTGTATCACAGCTGTTACCCTGCACTATATTCAGTTTTAACAGTTTTCTTCATCTCCTTGTATTTTTATATCTGGTATATTTTTTTGTACTTTGTACTTTGCACTACTAACTTTTTTACTGCCTTTTTACAAACATGTTTTGTACTATGGAACTGAGATGCTGAAAGTTGAATTTCCCTCGGGATCAATCAAGTTACTATATCTATCTATCTATCTATCTATCTTGCTTATGTCATGTTGATCAAAATGTATTACTGTATACTGGTTCTCTATTGAATAGTCTGTCCATCATATCCAACATCTATAGGCATTAGTTCATTGTAATTACATGCAATGGTTGAACCAGGTGTCCTAATATGTCAAGAATATTTTAAAAACATAGACTTTTGTTTTGTAAATGTGTCCTGAATTAAGGTGAATCTTGACATTCACTAATAAAGGGGGATGTGTGAAGCATTAGATCAACCAGTTTTCTATAAAATAGCAAATAGGTTACATTTCTAATTTTGTATTTTTCTTTCCTTTGTGCTATGTAGTGCTGTAAAACAGTCTTGTCTTTTTCATTTCTGTATCATATTGTCTGCCAACAAATAACAGTACAAACAGTAAAGGTGTAATTGTGAAACGTGTCCAATCTCTTCTGTCAATCTCCCACATACAGTAATGTGTAAATTTGTAATATTGAAATTGATATATCCCATACAGAAAAAGTGCAGCCTCGTGCATTTTCCATCATTGTCATCAAAACCTTAGAAAATAGTTTACATCAGACAGAGTACACTGTTATGATATATCTTATTTTTAAACAATGACACAATGACTTGTAATTAAGATGACACCGACATGTTCATTGACATAAATATTTACTTTTGAGAGATAAACTAAAGGTTTTGAGCAAGGTTCTATTGTGTGGTGCTGTTTGTATGAATTGTTTCGAGAAATGCACTTGTTGTGTTTTGCAAATGTTAACGATGATTCAAGAACTGTACCAAAGTGACAGAGAAAAACTGTAAGATATATTAAATGTGATAGTGTTCCTATTGCTTAAAGTACAGCTTCATAATATTTGTTTTCAGAGGGTCAGGGAACAGGTAGAAAACAGACCTGAAGGATTCTTCCTTTTGGGCGATGTACATACTATAGTATGTACATCGCCCAAAAGGAATATATATATATACTGTATGTATATACATAGGGCAAAACTGCTGCGGGCCCCGCATGGGTTAACCCACAGGGGGCCCGTGTGGGTTTTCTGTGGGCTAGCCCACAGTGGGCTAGCCCACAGAAAAACCTTATGGGGGCCCCAAAGGGCAAAACTGCTGCGGGCCCCGTACGGGTTAACCCAGATGGGGCCCGTGTGGGTTTTCTGTGGGCTAGCCCACAGTGGGCTAGCCCACAGAAATGGGCCAACCCACGGGGGGCCCACATGGGATTAGTGTGGGTTTGCCCCTGCACACACTGCCCACAGTAAACCCACACTTTCCCACAGTGGGCCCGCACGGGCATGTTTGCTGGGTAAAGCTTGTCAGTGTACTGGATTGACATCATTCAGTCTTTCTGGCCTGGCAGTTTACATCATAATCATTTTTTTATGTCTGACTACTGATGACTAAATGAAATATGCATATGATCTAGTGAGAGTTTTTAATTACCACTTTGATGCACTGCTGAAGAAAATCTGAATATAGCTCTGGCTTTGTGACAGAAAGTCTATCTTTGGGACAATTTTAGCTGGACTGAGTACTCCATTTCAAATTAACTTTCGGTCTATTCTGTTAGACTGGCACAGATACAGAGTGGCTTCTCTCAATGCAGTCAGAAAGTATTAGGGCAGTGATAGCTATTCAATTGTTTGTGGTGTTTACCTTCATATTGGGAGAACAATGCATATTTGTATACATTGTCTAGTTTTAGCCAAATGCATGACTGGCCAAGTCAGATAATGTCCACAATATAACTGGAGACCAGACTGAAGACAAAAATAACCCCTGAGACAAGCAAGGAGTGGAGATGTCTGGCCTGGCAGAGCATCGCCACAGAAGATAAAAGACATGGTTTTAAAGTGTTGGTGCACTTGTCACCTAACATTCACATGTGATCATGTGTGATCTGTATTTATAGTGGACCTGCACATGCATAAACATACAATGAGGGGCAATCAGAGGCAATATTAACCAGAAGGTTTTAGCAGCTTCAAGTGGCGTCTCTTTGGCACATTTAAAGGTTTTCACATTTTTATTTATATATCATAAATAAAATTGCCACACAACATATTTCCTACACATCAGTCCTTTTTTAAATTAGTGAAAGAGAATGTTAAGGGAAACATCAGCAAACTCAGTGGACATACACCAACCTAATGGCATCAAGTAAGTGCACATTGAGGTGGCTCTATTATGTAAATTCTGATTTGTGTATGCTTTAAATACCTGTTTAAACAGCCGTTTGCAGGCTGGAAAGTTGATTTGAAAGCTCCAGTAAGTCAGCCACGGGCTAAACTTGACCTGAGAGAGCTTACATCGTGTTGAGCAGCTACAGCAGTGGGCCGCTGTTGGTCTCCACTCACCAGCTCATGCCCGCGGTGCAGCTGCCATCACCATTCCACCTCCACACTGATCCGCCTTAGAGCAACTGGCACTGTAAAACAGGATGTCTGGATGTCCCCTTCACTTTCTCATTGCTCCCTGGAGTTTTCTGTCTTTTTCTCAAATTATGAACCCTCATCGTTCTGTTCTCTCTCTCTCTCTTTTGTTGTGCTGTGATTGGGATGTCCTCGCAAGACAGATAGATTAGGATTTTAAAGCTCTCATGACGAATGGCTCCTGCATGAGTTGTGACAGAGGTGGACAGGCCAGGGTGTGAAAAACTTGCCACTCTGGAGGAAGCACACCTTGCATTCCCGTGGGTCACTTGGGGAGCTGATGCCCATGTTCTCCGCTGCAGTGACACAGAAGGTCAGTGAACTATGAAATCTGAAGGCTGACATTGACTTGACATGTAACCATAAAAGCTACTCCACTTGAAACGCACAAATACTCAGTTGTAAACACGCAAACAAACATGCGCCACTCATACACTCAAGCATGCTACTTTAGCACGTAGGGCACTCCAGTGTGAGTGGGCTCTTGAAGTGGTCTCACTGCCACTGCATTTACTGTATGGCCATCCCTTTAGGCTTCATTGCTGCTAGGTCCAGTAGTCCCCAGTCCTCATTTGGCCTTATATGGTGGTGTAATCTGGAGGACTGGGATCATCCTCTGTCTGTGTGACTGTGTCATTGCGGATCCTACCAGATTGAGCGTAATGAGATTGCAGGCAGGATGTGGCTAATCACCTTTCCCTGGCAGACGGACGATGTGAGAGGGCCAGCTTCATACCTGCTGAGAGGTGGAGTAGCCATTCTGTTTGACTTCAACCATTGACCCTGACGTGTGCAAGTATGAAAAAGGAGATTTCATACCCGTAGAGGTTAAATAACCAAGTCCAAAGTCCAACCTCAAGAGTTCAATGCATGTGTATATTCTGCGATTTTGTCTGTGAACACCCTCATGTCTTTGTCTTCCTCTCTGCATCTCTGCATGTGTGTTATGGGGGGGGGGGGGGGGGAGCGGCGCTGACAGGCTGCCAAGGGGAGGAAGAGTGTGTGAAGGAGAATGGCAGGCCAGCCTGGCTGTTCTGCTCTGTTTCACCATAACTGCGTTGTCAGATTTGAGGATGGGCACTGATCTGAGTACTACCACAGGAGCCTGACTGGGTGTCGACCGAGGGCCTTCATCCATATTAATTGTCATATTATCATAATGCTTCATTGCCCTCAAAGGCAGCACGTGGGAAGATCACCACCCTCCTATGCCTTTGAAGACAATGACGTTTGTTTTTTGTTTTGCATTCACTGACATGTTGCTTGTGATGTGAGGCAGTAGCATCGTGTCTTTTAATGTAATTAAAAATAAGCTCCCTTGCTTATATTTGTAAATGTGAATGAATTAACTATTGCGAGTGGTCATTGGTTCTTGATTGTGTTAGTTTGAGAAACAAGTTATTTTTTTAGGGCTGTCAATTGATTAATTGCAAATTAATAACACATTTTTTATCTGTTCAAAATGGACCTTAAAGGGAGATTTTTCAAGTATTTAATACTCTTATCAACATGGGAGTGGGCAAATATGCTGCTTTATGCAAATGTATGAATATATTTATTATTGGAAATCAATTAACAACACAAAACAATGACAAATATTGTCCAGAAACCCTCACAGGTACTGCATTTAGCATAACAAATATTCTCAAATCATAACATGGCAAACTCAAGCCCAACAGACAACAACAGCTGTCAGTGTGTCAGTGTGCTGACTTGACTATGACTTGCCCCAAAACTGCATGTGATTATCATAAAGTTGGCATGTCTGTAAAGGGGAGACTCGTCGGTACAGAACTCATTTTCAGTCGCATATCTTGAGGTCAGAGGTCAAGGGACTCATTTGAAAGTGGCCATGACAGTTTTTCCTCGCCAAAATTGAGCACAGGTTTGGAGCGTTATTTAACCTCCTTCCTAGTATGACATGGTTGGTACAAATTGATTCCTTATGTTTTCTAGTTTCATATGATACCAGTATCTTCACTCTAGTTTTAAAACCACTACAGCCCGTTACATCCTAAAAAAAAGCAAGTCACGTTGATGCGTTAAAGGAATTAGTAGCGTTAAAACGAATTAGCAATAATGTATTATTATCACGTTAACTTTGACTGCCCTAATTTTTTTTCTGTCCTCATTGCCTTTTATGAGAAAATGAAGTGGGCAGGCTGTTGCAGCAACCATGTTTGAACATCTTTCATCCTGTGTGGTTAGATATGTAAGTTAAAAGTCCTACATTAGATATAAACTGTAAGTGTGACAAGCTATACTTGCACGTAGACTTCCTTTCTCAGTCTCTCTTTCTGTCAACCCTCTCACACACAGACCACACACACACACACACACACACACACCTTCTTTAGCAAAATCTTCATAATGTGTCTCAACCCAGTAACCCCTTGGTGTCTCATTTAAGTGCTAAAGTGGTTTAGTGTCTGAGGTGAAGTACACACATTAACACATATTATGTTCCAAGTTCCAGGGTCAGTGCACAAGCCTGCTGCCTCCCTTCTCTTCCTCAACTCATGAAGAGGACACTTGCAGGCACATTGGGACTTGTGTGAATAAATCACCGGATTAACATAAAAGTTTAAAAAGGGGAGTGAGTGACACATGGATGGATAGCGTGAGCAAAGGTCCTCGGGAGTAGCAGGCCTCGTTTTCCAACATTACTTTCATGGGATTTATGAAGCCTTCCCATGCCATGTCCGATGTCAGCCAGATGCTTAAAATTTAATATCACGTGTGAATTATCAATGCGAATTCAAGATGTGACATGAATCCTTAAGTTGTCATCTGAAAAAATAACTCCTAATGGGCATGTTTCGGAGAATATGTCTCCGATCGTGCCAGGATGTAGTGTTTGCTGTTGATACATTAAAATCTATTTTAATAATCTATACTTTTTGTTTGGGAATATGTTTTGTATAATTCATTTAAGTTTCATGTTGTGCTTTTACTTTCTGTTGCTAGTTCCACTTTTATATATATTTTTTTTCTGTGGCATTTCATCTGGTCTGTTTAGTATACTAACAATTCACATGACTTCAGTTCCTCCTTCGCACAAGATGGTTATTATGCTGCAGGAGGCAGCAGGTCCGTCTGTCTCTGAACAGATCTGGTGTCTGTGTGTGTGTGTGTGTGTGTGTGTGTGTGTGTATGAGGTGACATTTCATTGAGTGTTGTGGTGTATGTAAAACAGAGAGCGTGAAAGAGACAGATATGAGGCCTGCTTCACATTTGTGCAGCACACTCTTGCATTTGTTTTTCTGTCTGCACACACTTGTCTTGTAATATTCTAATTGGTGCCGTATGAGACTTCCGCTGGCGTCGCCTCAATATGTGCAATATGTGCCTGCCTGGCCTCCGTGTGTCAGTGAGTTACTAATGTGTTGAGCAGGCTCTGCTGTTGTACACCTCCTGCAGTCCCCAGAGGGAGTTGGACGAGGCAGATGGGGAGGCCAATGTGGTGCTTTATTAGTGGAGAACTGCAGGTTGTGTGCACACAATTAATGCATCGGCTTAATCACAAAAACAGTGTGAAATTACACAAAAGAGAGACTTTCCTTCTCTATAGATGAATACTGCAGATGACAGAGCCCTTACAAATTACTGGTTTACTGTTTTCTACGACAATAGACAGCAGAAGCCTTGACTCTTTCCTTTTTTGTTTCTCCCTGACACTCACAGTGGCAGCCAGACACGCTCTGACCAGAAAAGCTCTCCTACTTTCGCTGTGGTGCAGGGGGGCTGTTTTTCACTTTCTTTTTTTTTTCTGAGGGCGAGCGGGGGAGTTTGCAGCTGCCACTCGAATGCACATATGGGCAGAGCGGTGGTGAGATTGGGGGTGGGGGGTATGGGGGCAGAGAGCACATGGCCCCCTCAGTCACACTTTTACAGAGGGATGGCGGTAGAAAAACAGGCAGCTGTCTTGCAAGCACAACTTTTCGATTTTTGATAAGGACGACTTTGACAATAGAGACTGAGTAAGAGTAAAACAACATCACCGATCAGAGAGCTGTGTTTGCACCAAGGTTTGGTGTTAAATATTGGGTCAGTTCCTGTTTTGGAAAAAGATCACACGCCTTCTGCTATTCATTTATGTAGGGGAGAGTGGTGTCTGGTGGGACAGGGCCAACCATGCTTATGCCATTCACCGTTCTCACACTCATCCACACCCTCTTCACTTTCAACCTCACATTTTTTATGTATCACACACACGTTATTTTTCTTCAGCCATACTGTTTTTAGTTATGCCACATAAAAAAAATATATCATTGGGAAGCTTATTTTCAGGCCTATCAGTTGATGCTAGTGTTAGCAGTCTGAATTTGTGTTGGTAGCTAGCACACGAGTCCAAAGTGTATCAAATCAACAAAAACAAGACAAAGGCTTTTCTTAATTGAATAAGACCCATTGTGAAGTCACTGAGTGAATGTTTATTCAAGTGGCAGCCAATCAGAAATCCTTTTTTGCCAAATTCCATATCTCAGTAATTTATACAAATTTAATAATTTTACAAATGTTTTCCTTTTCTCAAAGAAATGTGACATTGTAAATATAAGGTGCTCAAATTTAGACTGCATTTTTTTCTCAATTTAAATGATATTTTTTTAGGCCAGAACAAGGTGTCCCAACCGTCCCGGGAGGCAGAATTATGGGAAAATACACTCCTGGTACATTTTACAAAATTGTGCCGTTCGCATTTGGGTTTGGCTCTAAAGAACTTGTTAAATTATTAGCAGACACCTGTATTTGTTTAAGGATCAAATTATTTTCATCACTGTTCCAGTAGTCTGTGAGTAATGGAAGGTTATTTGGTGTCCCAACTGACCCTGCTCTCCCCTATTTAAACCTGATTATTTTATTATTTTACATGCTGTATCTACATGAAAAATTGTTTATGTAAATGCACGTACATGCCATTGTAGTACTGCAGTAGACTCATCATGTTTGAGACTATAAATGTAAATTCAGGAACAACTGACATGACTCTGTCAATGTCCAGCATGTGTGATGCCTGCATCCTTGTCATATTGTTTGAAAAGATGCTTGTCCAGATGGGCTCTGGAGGGAATTAAGAGCACTCAAGCACAAGTAGAATGACAACTGATACTCCACAGACAGACTACTATTACAACTAATGGACTGCATCAATAAGAGAAGCTACATTCAGCTTGATGTTTTAAAAAAAAAAGATTTTTACAGATTCAAGTTAATAAGCCTAATTTACTTGGCACCCATTCAGATATATAAAGCTCACAGCTTCCCATTTTATATGACAAGCCAATTCCACTTGTTCGGAAGGATTAATATTTGCAGAAAAAAAGTCCCTGAATATAAAAGGGGGAAAGTGAAGGATGAAGACCTTCCACGATATGAAAATGCACTGTGTGGCTCGGCGCCCATGTTTGAGGTTGATGATCAGATGATATCACCCTGGCACCGATGGTCTGGGCGGTTCCTTTTCCCGTCTGGGGTTTGCCACGAGAGATGGACAGCAGCTCCCCGGGGACCAATGAAACGGATTGTTATTAGAGGCACTTCCTGTAAAAAGTTACTTACAAATATCAGACTCATAAAACACACAAGTGTGTGTGAGGGTGTGTGTGTGAGAGGCATAAAAGCATGGCATTATCCAGCATCATGGGTTAATCCTGAGACAAATGCATGATTAGAAACATAAAACATGCATAGCACTGTGTAAAAACCTATTGTATATTCATCATCCATCAAAATTAAACATCCCTGTCTGTGACCTCAATACCCATTAGTCCAATTTTATCACTTCACTGAAACAGGAAGGGTATTGCCAGCAGCTACTGTGTATTGGTTTGCTGCATCAGGTGATGAGTCACAGCCTATATGAGGTTATCCCATCCATCCGGACATGCAGGCTGACACCAGAAGCTACTCACTGCTCAGCCTATTTGAGCAACAGCTGAGACATCACACACCCCACTAACCGTCCACTGAATGCATGACATCATGTTCACTCCGGTGTTTTATATGCATCAGTAAGGGATTAATGTCTCTCTGGCTAAATTAAGACTGCTGTTGTGCTCTTTTAGCCATACTCCTCTCTCTGTCTCATTACAACCTCCTGAGAGAATTTCTGTTAGCCCTCTTTGCTGTTTTCTATACTCTTGTCTCTATCTCTTCTTCAACAAAATCTTTTTCCCTCTGCTCTCTCATCTCTCTCTCTCTGTCCCTGTGTGTCCTCTCCTCCTCCGCCTCGCCTCACCTCCCTCCAGCCCCCTCAGGCCGCGACATGTGCGTTGCAATCTGCAGCCCCGGTGCTCTGCTGTCTCCTCGGGCCTCCGCGTCACCCTGTACCCTCCCCTTGTGCTTTTAGGCCCCTCTGTTTAATTCATGAGCTTCCTGTGGCTCCTGTCATGTCTCATCGGGGCCACAGGAAGGCACGCCGTAAATAATGGAGCATCCCCAAAGACATGTTCAATGCCGACTGTCACTGCAGCGCGCCGCGTGCTCCCACGGAGAAGACGGTACAACAGTCTGTGTTCCTGTGTGCCTCTCTAACACATATGTCATGCTCATAACATTATTTTTGTACACATATGGTGAACACAAAGTGTAGTTACAGTAGGACTGCTAGCATGCGTATAAGCACATACTGTGTTGATGTACCACATTTCACTTCTCAGATATTTTGTACTTTGCAGAATATACATAAATAAATGAGGGCTGTCAATCGATAAAAATATTTAATTGTGATTAATAGCAAATTAATCACACACTTTTTATCTGTTTACAATGTATCTTAAAGGGAGATTTGTCAAGTATTTAATACTCTTATCAACATGGGAGTGGGCAAATACGCTTGCTTTATGCAAATGTATGCATATATTTTTTACTGGAAATCAATTAACAACTCAAAACAATGGCAAATATTGTCCAGAAACCCTCACGGGTACTGCATTTAGCATAAAACATATGCTCAAATCACATGGCAAACTCAAACCCAACAGGCAACAACAACTTGTCTATGACTTGCCCCAAACTACATGGAGTGGGCATGTCTGTAAAGGGGAGATTCGTGGGTACCCATAGAATCCATTTTTCATTCACATAACTTGAGGTCAGAGGTCAAGGGACCTCTTTGAGAATGGCCATGCCAGTTTTTCCTCATCAAGCTAGTATGGTTTGGTACCAATGGATTCCTTAGGTTTTTTAGTTTCATATGATGCCAGTATCTTCACTCCAGCTTTAAAACTGAACCCGCTACAACCTAAAAACCACAAGTTGCATTAACGCATTAAAGAATTTAGTGGCGTTAAAATGAATCTGGGTTAATGCGTTATTATCGCGTTTACTTTGACAGCCCTAAAATAAATGTATATCAGATGAAAATGTGAATAAATCAGAGAGGATTTTCATCTTCAGCTTCATACGCAGCAACATTGCACAATAAAACATATTTTTTACCTCAAATTTCAAATTAGAAATGACTTTTTGTGTATTCACACTACACTTGTTTTATTTCAATAGTCAACATGATCCCAGACACTATAATCCCCATAAAACAAGCTGAGGCTCATTTATCAAACAAGCATAGCGCTCTCCCACTGCTAGAATCATTACCATTGATCACCTCTGGGCGTTTTATTGGCATTATTCACAGCAGAGGTGGTATCGAAAGCAACATCCCATCAGCGATCTTCTGTGGAATCCTTCCTTAAACCCCATAACAGCATGCTCGGATCAATACTGTTGTGAGACAAAATGAGAAATCAGGGCAGTGGTGAGGAGGCAAGGCCCTCGCTTAATTCTCACAGGGCAGTCTTTAGAGGCAGCGTCTTTAAAATGATGTGCTTGTTAGGCATAGCCGAGCAATTCCTCAAACACAACAAAGATCCCTCTGTCCTACTCAAATATCTACCCTCAGGATATATGTTCTGCGTGCATCAATAAAGAATGGATCAGGATGGTGGGGACTGAGTCTGGATGGGATTGTAAAGCTCCAGGCTCAAAACATAGTGTCCTTTTAATTTGCCTTATTTTCTTTGCAACATCATCACTCACCCTGCAGGATTTCTTCATTATCAATTTTCAGAGCATCAGGCATGTTTATGACTTACTATAAATCGGGCGAACAAGCCGGTAATGTAAATGGGGCTCAATGCTGCGATGTCCAGATACAAACTGAGTCAGCTGTGGAATAAAAATAAACTGATTCGGCCTTGAATCCAAGCTCAAAGCCTATTTTTCTATTCTGCAGGGGGTATGTGTTTCATACTTTATGGAGAGAGGTGTGTAAGTGTGTGTTTGTGTGTGTGTGTGCAGGTTTACAGTGGTCATATTCACCCGTTGAGGCTGTTATTTTTACCATCTCACTCATGCACACCATAGTATGCCACAATCTGAGGTAATGAATGCAATGACTGCTTCCCTTACAGTAATGTCTCCCCACAGCGCTTGGAATGATATTAGAATTAAGTGTCATGTTTGAGTGTGCACACAATGAATGTGTTTCCATATGTGTCAGGTAGAGAGAGAGAGAGACAGTGACAAATAGAGATGTAAATGTCACAGCAGTTGATCACATCAACATAGGACATCTCTTGGGGGTAACAACCTGGCAACACACCATGTCCTTATTGATCTGTGCCGTGTTCAGCAAATCTGCTACTTAGGCTGGCTGACTGTGTTTTATTATCACCTGTATAACCCCCCACTGTTCAACACGGGGATGTATGTTGTTTAATTCTGCTTGATCTGGCTCCCCTGTGGCTGTTGATGCAGCCCATTTGGTAGGAAGCCTACATAGAGGAATGTGTGTGTGTGTGTGTGTGTGTGCGTGTGTGCGTGTGTGTGTGTGTGTGTGTGTGAACATACACTCATTCTTCAGCATAGTTTCGACTGTATATGACAATAACGGCCGCAGTTCATTTGTTTTCTTTCTGATACTTCTCACGTGATTCTTCTTTACCAAAAGAAGATCTGGTCTACTAATATTGTACCTCAGAGAACATAATGGGCTATTTTAACAATATCATTAATAGATAGATGCTAAAGAGACAAAGATAGTAAACCAAAACCATTAGACCATACTGTTCTGTTTGGGGACCTCAGCAGACCTAACAGCTCAAATGACATACTTCTATCAACTTTAAACTCATTCATGACTTTTTCAAAATAAACGAGAATAGCTTAAAACATGACTTTTCATTAGGGCTGCAATTACTGATTATTTTCATTGTCGATTAATCTGTTGATTATTTTCTCGATTAATCGATTAGTTGTTTGGTCTATAAAATGTCAGAAAATGGTGAAAAATATCGAGATTGCGTCCTCAAAATGTCTTGTTTTATCCACAACTCAAAGATATTCAGTTCTCTGGAGTAAAGAAACAAGAAAATATTCGCATTTAAGAAGCTGGAATAAGAGAATGTTGACCTTTTTTTCTTAAAAAATACTCAAACCGATTAATCAATTATCAAAGTAGTTGGCGATTAATTTAATAGTTGACACCTAATCAAATAATCGATGCTGCTCTAGTTTTCATGCATGGCCCATTCATTAATTTGTTCATTTCCATATTTTGTTACCTTCACCAAACGTGCAAGCCCAGTTTGAGGCAAAGGGAAGAGTTACCACTTATACAGTATTATACTGTATATACACACTACTTTTCGACATGCTGGATTTTAACAAGGCCAGGTGAAAAGAAAAAATATATACAAAGGAAAAAAAGTTTGATTTTGCAATGATTTTGTATGATTTGCCATAAAAAGTATGGCAACAACTGGTGATTTAGAAGGCAATGTATGCAAGTATAATCAAATAAAATAAAAAAAAACTCCTTAAATGTGTCCCTTTCCTTGCATTGCTGCCTAATATTTTTACCAAGCTGCAGTAGCAGGAAGTAGGAGGAGGGCACTGTATGACCAAGAGACCTCTGCATGCCAAGAGACACAGTTTACACAGCTGGTTGTGACATTATGACAGTAGCTGTTAATAAACTCACACACTGACTTTTCAATCTGGCAGCAAGATTTTGTTTGATCACTTCAGCTTTTGTAGGCTTTATCAAAAACAAAACGGCTCTATGCTACTCCAGTTTCCTAATGAAGCTCTTTATATCATTCAGTGGCTTGATAACAAGCAAATTATCCCACACAAGCATGAATAATGCAAAACAGATTTAGATCATGGAGTAGATTGCATTATAAATCAGCAGAGTGTGCGGAGGCGAGAGGTGAGTGTTTGCTATCTGTTTGGCATAATCCGCTCCGTGGAATGGCTGTCGTAAAAAAGTGTGTTACTTACCCAAGTGATGAAGTTGGGTCTCAGTGGAGCAGCTCCCATGGGCTGCCCAGAGTAACACTGCAGGAGGCTTTGTTTTGTGTTAAGTGGAAGAGCGATGGTGGATTAGACACTACAGTGAAAAATAAGGGCACTGCAGGTGGGGAAATCTAGGACGAGCCATTAGATGAGGAAGGATATTCATCTTCAGCGCTTAACCCATGTGTTCCAGCACAAACAGGCTGGAAATATCATCTTTCTTCCGCTATTCTGTTTCTCTTGCCATTTGCCGATATTAGATTTTCTGACCCAAATAATAGAAAATGACTTCCTTTAATCCAAAATTGGACCAGGAGTCGATTTAGTGATTTGGGGGCTCCAGGCAATTGCCATCTTGCTTTACTTTTCACCAATACCGCACAGTAAAAGTCCTGCATTCAAATTTGTAAATGTACTTAATGTCTGTTCAAGGTGGAGCTTTCAGTTCTAATATGATGCTGGATAGTTTAATGAATAATATCTAATGCATCATATTTCAATAGTTATATTTTGTGAGTCGAATCTGAATCTGCAACGTAACCAGTAACATTTCTCTGTCAGGTAAATGTAGTACTACAATGTTCCTCTGAAGTAGAAGTACACAGTAAGTAGTATACAGCTGAGTTGCATATTTTTAAGCACTTTGGGGGCCTTTTGTAATTTCTTTCGGGGTATAATGAGTGAGAATAGTAACACGATTCAATATTTTTCAAAATGAATTAATAATCTAAACACTATAATAAATCTGTAGCTGTTTGGGGCCCGTTTAGTTGGTGTCCCAGGCAGTTCCTAACGGTGAAGTCTGCCCCTGAGTTGGACACTACACCTCTGATCTTTCAGAACATTACATGTGAAACAAAATGTGCTTATACTCTCGAAAGTGAATGCAAAAACACAAGTGTTTTTTTTTATAAAAAACAACTAGTAGCCTCTCTGGCACTGTAATGATCCTGATGCTGCTGTTTAGACAGATCTAATTTTGTCTGTTAAAGGCCTGCAGCGAGGAGCTTGTACTTTTACCTGCAGCAATCTTCTTTTCTAAAACAGGAGCAGGCATAGTTTTTCGCTTGGGGGCAAAACTTGCTCTGCAATTAATTAGAGAGAACTTTATTCCCTGCTTTTTACAAGCTAATGTTCTTACCACCCCTCACAAAGACACGCACGCACTGTAAACACTCACAGCCTCTGAATTCCAGCTGCAGAGTTGCTGTGCCTGCTCAGCAGATTTACAGTAATCGGAGCACAGAATTTGTCCCAGCACCTTTGATTTAGGTCTTGTAGTGTTGCATTTTTTATATAAAATATAGTTGTTCTTCTGGCACACCTTGGGATTTAGAGATCAAAAATAATGGTTCAAGACAATGCAAAGAACCACTCCCCGGTGTTTTGTGCACGATTGAATCGGCTAGGAGTTCTTGATGTTCCTCTTGGCTTTTCGTCTTCAAAAGGGGATGAAGGTTAGCTCCCGGATCAGCAGGTATGGTTTTATCATTACTAGCTAGACAGGAAGTATTTTTATCTGCCCTTTTCCTTCACTGTCCAAAGTTCCAAAACACTGTTGAAATGCCCCGAGGCACTGACTGCAGCTGTTCATCTCACTTTCCACGACAATGGCAGCTTATCAATTCATAATCCAGCTCTGTGTGACACTTTTCTCTCAGAGTTGTGCTGCAATTACAGCATGGGTTTTTAGAATTGATGTTAATATATATATATATATAATGTGTGCTATGTTTGTCTTGTGACTGGCCAATCCAGACTCACTTGTCTTGTTATGTTCTTTCTTCCATCTGCCTCTTCATTTTTCTGTCTTTTTTTTTTATTATCCTTCACAGACCTCCCCAGGCCAGTAGCATCCAAAAGCTTCTTTATGAGGACCGTAATGAGAAGTAAAGCTCTGCTTTCAGTGGCGGTGCCTCTGGGGCTTGTTGCATTTCTGAGCTCAGTTCCATGTCTCATCCCATTCTGGTTGGGGGTTGACGAAAGGGCACGAGAGACATACTGATTCTGTTGTTCACCAACACTATCAGTGTAGGAGCCATGTGTCTTATATGTGGTATTCTATTTGTGTTGGGTGTAATGTGCCTCCAAGCGCTAGGGGGGTGTATGCAGTAGGCAGAGGCTGGCCACAGGTTGTAGGCCTCAGGTGCTGGTGATTGGAAGGAGCAAACAGTTTTTGACTATGCTCTATGACATTGTGGGCTGTTTGTGTGTATCAAACGACACTGTGTGCAGTTTATGTCTCAATTTATAGAATAACATTTATTAGAAGTGACGGACATGGATGCACATGATCGGTAAATAAACGCCATGTTCTAAAGTATTGGAGCTTTGTATACTGTTTGTTCGGAGCATATGTCTAAAAAATACTTACCAATTAGTAGCTAGTAGTGGCTAAAAGTATAGGTCTTTAGTCACCACAATTAGTTAGGCCTATGTTATGAGTTAAAGTAGTATTGGTAGGCTATAAGTAGATAAGTAGATAATGTAGAAGTAGAAGTTGAATCAGCGATAACTGCCGTGTGTGGGGAAACTCTCGCGAGATGGTTAAGGTTAGGCATTGACCGCGAATAGTTAAGGTTAGAATAGATCATCGGGCAGCGAATCTCGAATGAGTTTTTGCAAGTTTTTGCCAGATTTCGCAATTTGCAGGTTACCTTCTAGACACAACCATTAGTTAGCCAGTGGGGCACAACACAGAGATACTCACATGCACTAATGTTATGTAAACAAAGCACAGAGAAGCTCGGATTACGACACACAGAGAGGGAGAGCGACTTCATTCTCTGCTCAGGTAGACATTACGCCTCTATATCTTTACATAGCACATAGTTGTTTGCTGCTAATGCTTAATGGATTAATGCTCTGGATATCGTTTATAAAACCTTTGAATTGATCAATTACAAGAAAGCTGGCTGAAAGATGATGTGACCTGCCTGTCTTCATGCTGTGTCTAACTCCAGAGTAAAAGTGTGAGTACAGCTCCCTCTCCTGGTCAGATTTTGTAACAATAAAACAAGAGATGTTTTGTTTAAATGAAATTAGGAGGGAAAAAATACACAATGCACCATTTATCTGCAAAATCCAACTGGACATATTGAAAAAGCAATTGTAGGTAATGACAGATAATGCACTTATAACTTTGTTTTGTTATATATATCTCACATTAGAGTCAACGTGATGCATTTTCAAAAGAAATGGAATATGTACAGCGAGGATGTTGTGTGACTCTTGCTTCACAATGCCCATGTTGATGACACTCACGTTCGCCTGGAGTGACAACAATGCCGACAGTCACAGTGTGTCTGTGTGAGTGTGCCACATGGCAGAGAACCAGCACACAGTCACACACACACTGCCATGTGTTATGGTGGTTTGACACAGCGATGGGAACAGTTGTCAGAAAGGGCCTCTGCTGCTGTCAAAGCAAACAGGCAGGCTACACAGAATCACATGTTTTGATGTATTTTCTGTATCAGCAACCAGCCAACCCTGGGACATGTTAGACCGGCCAGTAGATGGCACTGCAACATCAAAGCTGAAACAAGTCTCCTTAAAGAAGCAAGAGACTACAGTACATCACCATTATGAGACATGTCAGCCACACTTTCCCTCACAAATTAGGGAACAAATTGGTGGAAATGAAAGCTGTATATTAATAGGAGACGAAGAAGAATCTCAGCATAAATGTATCCTGGGGAATATAGATTTTGAGCTTTATATTGAGATGTTTTAACAAAAATGTGCAATTAAAAAAACACGTTTCCCATCCATTGACCTAAAACAAATTATTGTGGGATGTACAGACACTGAATTATTGCACAGGAGAAAAACAGATGTTGTGATACATGTAAATGTGCAGCTCCATCAAGCAAAGCCGTGCAGTACACACTCAGGAGTGTTGTTCTCATATCTTGGGAACAATGAGAAGTAAAGGACAGGAATTACGACCTCTCTGTTTGGCTCACACCGCCGTGAGTTCCCCATTGCCTGCTTCATGCAGCTGTAAATAAAGGTAATTGTACAAAAGCTTAATTAAATGACATAAATCGTGTTTACGATGTCTGGGCTTTACTGAGCCACTGAGTCGTCGGGGGAAGGAGGGCTGCAGTGTGTGTGTAGTTTCTCTCTCTTTCCCTTTTTCAGACACACAAACACACACACTATACTACACACAGTGTATGCAGAATACAAACGTCCCCCTCTCTGTGTGGATATGAGGCACAGCTTTATTGTGGCTCTTGCTAACGTCACTTTCTGCGAAACTCTGGTCACTCGGAGCAATAATTCATCTCTTTCATTAGAGCTGAGTGTGGGGGGGGTGAAGGTGTGGCTGTCTGACTGGCGCTCTGGTATTCCACACCACAACACAATTCAGATGGTTCGGCCCAGCGTCCATGACCCTGAGATATTTAATGAGCATATAGGAGGCGAAATGGAGCACACAGACAAGGACGTCCGCAGTTTAAAGAGCAAGTAAATATATTCATAGAAGGTCAAATAGAGTTCAAAGCATTGTGCTCACACTTGTTGTGAAAACTCACAATGTAAAGGCAGGCTATGGGGGGTATTAAGTTCCTCAATCAGTCCACATTTGTCTCAGAATATGTAGTGGCTTTGTATACCACCATGCACCAGCAGAACCTGCCTCCATCTCCCTGTCTCAGCACTTTCATCCAGCAGGCACAATCTCCTTATGATTGATTGATATTAGATTGAACTGGCTGGCTGTTGTTTCAGCACCATTGACTTCAGCAAGAGTTGCAGCCCAAGATTACAACACTGATTGCGTTTCAATTTTTAATGGAAAGTGCCGGAATATCCAAAGTTCTTTCTGGCGAGTTCACGCAGAGTGTTTTGCGCCATTAGCGACCCTCAGAAAGACAAATTGGTTGCATTACCAGCTGCCGTCTAATGTTCATTTATTATTTGTAATAATAAAGTGGCACGTATTTGTGCTCCCCTGAAATTGATTATGTTGTACAGCGCACCGTTCGTGGGGGATGATGCTTTTTTACAGCCTCATAAGTCATTTGGGTCTTTGTGGCAGTTATTAATGTGAGTGTGTGATGAGGTGCCACTGAATCAAGTGGGACTGCTCCTGTTGGATTCAATGGGACATGCAGTAAGACATGATCCCACTGTATAGGCAGGCTGCCTCCTGCCCAGTCAACCCGTGGACCATTAGAGCCAGATTTAGGGCGTAACTGATAGGGATTCCCCACATATTGAATGGTTGTGCATGGCAGGATGATGATTAGAGATGATGCATTAGGAGCAAACAGGTGAGGGGCTGCAGTAGTCTGGTGGAAATGGATGAACAGATTCAACCAGACTGCATCCATTCATCAAGCATCTACGAGTGGGAAGGGGGAGAAAAACAGTGTTGGAATAAGTACTTATTTTACTGAAGTAAAAGTGGTAATACCACAGTGTAGACATACTCTGTTGCATGTACAAGTCCTGCATTCATACATAAAAAAAATACTTAAAGTAAAACAAGTAAAAGTACTCAAGTATGCAGAATGGCCTTTTTCAGAATAATATATATTATATTACTTTTTTTATTTTATAATTATTGATATATGTACATCACTTCAGTGTTGCAGCTGGTAAAGGAGAGGCTTATTTATTTTAATTGTGAATTTTGCCAAGTGATCAATAAAGTTTTATCTTAGTCTATAATAATACATATTTTTTATTTTTATGTTATTTTGATGTTTTTTGATTGATTATTATTGATTATATTTTTGTATTAATAATCTAAATCTGCAAAGTAACTAAAGTTATCAATTAAATGCAGTGGAGAAAAAAAATATTATAATGTATTATATACAATATTGCCTCTGAAATGTGATGGAGTATAAGTATAAAGTTACTTAAAATGAAAATATGTAGGTAAAGTACAAGTAATTACATTCCACCACTTGAGAAAAGTAATGAAAACCAATAGAAAACAGGGTGGCATGCTGCAGATAAAAATCATATTATAGTGTGTGACTGGGTAAGAAAGGACAGATAGGAAAACCGTCACCTGAAAATACTTTTGGTGATCAAGGATAAACAGCAACATTTTTCAACATTGTGCTCAACCCACAGCGTAAGAAAAAGCTCTAAGCTCACGTGACAGAGTTGGCTGTTAGAAATTACAGGTGAAAGTGAATCAAGCAATCCAGAGAAAGATCTAAATCATTTCCGCTGTAATTTAACAAATGAATTATTCACTATCAGAAACGGTACTGTTCCCGCCGATACATCTTCAGCTTCCTATCCGGCGGACCATAGTGAAGCAGCCCGTAATTGCTCAGGGCATGAAGTGGTACTTAAAGCCCAGAACGCTGTAGATCAGAGTGCAGTGCACACCACAGTGACAGGCACCAGCAGTAACTAGTCCATCATGCTAACCTCTTTACTGTAGTAGATGGAAAAAGTTAAGGGCCCGTAATGCTGCAGCAAATCACTGCAGGCTGTATCCTGCTTTGCACAAAGAAAAAAGTGCAGAGAAGAGCTTTAGAATCAAAGAGAGGAGAATTACAGCACTAGTTAGAATTTAATGAAGGCACATAAAGTGGAAATCTCAGTATTCAGGATCTCAACGAACTGCTGCTAAAAGCAGTAGAAGGGAGACTTTTGATCCAGCTGAAACTGATCTGTGCGTTCGCAGTGCACTGTGGCATCCCTGGTTAGTTTTAAACCGTGTGATAAATGAATTCTAACATAATCAAGTCTGAGGGATCAAACACCAACAAACATGGTCAAGTTCAGAGCTCCACAGGAGCGCTCTGTCCTCCATCCTTCTGGTCTTATCTTCCTCAGCAGTATGTTGGAAGAGTAGCGAGAGTGAAAACCCCAATATTATGGCCAGCTCAACTCCCCCCCCTCGGTGGATTATTACTGTATGTGGCTATTCACTCAAAGGTCAAGAGAAGCGATTTGTCTTTCCACCGCTCTATACTGTCTCTCACTCTAAATCCCAGTGGTGTCTGGACGGAGATGATAGAGCAGTCTGTTCTTCCCTCCCAAACTCCCTGACTCCCCTCCCTCCCTCCCTCCCTCAATCAGTCATTCCCTCACTAAGTCACTCAATCGATCATTTAGTCCCTGTATTTAGAGGAGGGCCCAGTTGCTGCTAAAAGCATTGTGTGGCATCTTTTTATAACATTTTTTTGCATTTTTCCCCATGTAATTCAGTCCTGGCTACACTCATACATGTTTTATAAACTTGCGTAGCCTTGTGATGGATATAAGAAAAAAAGAGTTCATATTTGAACCTTTTTTTGCAAGCAAACCTTAGCATACAAACATTTCTGTATTATTTTCTCACCATCACAAAAGCAATTTTTTTTTTTTTTTACTTATTATTTTCTGTATTTCGCTCCCAGGTCACCACGTCTTACTTTTCTCCTCTTGCAGCTGGTAGAGCAGATTTGATTCAGCATTTCCAGACTTTCCCAAACTCCCTGTTGCTTATTTTCTCTGCTTCACTCACAGATGGCTGCTGAGGAGTCTCCGGGGATGCTGGGCTTCCACGGACTGATTGGCTGGATACTCCACTATAATGTGTATTTACAAAACCCAACAGACTTCCCATTGTTTTGCTTGTTCTGCTCTTGCGTTTGTCCCCATCCTCACCCCGAATTTAAGAGTCATTCATTCCCAGAAGATGTGCAGGAAGTTTTATCCATGTATTTGTTGTGAGTGCATAACTATAAAGGATAAAGTGTATGTTCTTATGAGCAGGAAGTGTTTAACAAATATTTAACTCTCACTTTTACAGCCTGTAATTTCCTTAATGCGAGGTTTCACATTTATGCGTCCATGAATAAATGGAATATAAATCAAACCTGTTCCATGTGAGTAACTCATTAAAAAGCAGTCAGAGGTTAAATAGAGTTATGGAGGGCAGAGTTTAATTAGTCCATCTTTTCTTGCTCTGTAAAGCAGGCCATTCACCTTAACTTTAAAAGACCTTTTTGGGATCTTACTAAGGAAAGTGAATTAATGAAGCATAGAAATTTTCCAGCATTAAAAGTGGGGTGAGAACACAAAACCAATTTAGTAACAATACATAGAGAAGAATCTCCCACATTTCCTATAACCCAGATTCCATTCAGCTAAAAATACAAAAGTTTTAATTTCAACTTGCATTGAGGTATTTAACAACAGGCCGCCTGTAAGTAGAGATAGAAGTTAGGTGTCATGAATGCCCATTTTACACTACTGAACAACAGCCGCTGAAAATGCAATTAACTTCTAAGAAAAGACATTCAGAATAAAAGACACTTGAGAACAAAATCACATTTAAAGTCAAAGAACTAAGCTTAATTGTGTTACCAGACTTTGAAGGTAGGCAAAATTCAATTTCAAACTCTAAAAGACCATAGCTGCGTCGAATTAAGCTTACACAGTTCGTTCATTTTTTTCCCTGTGAAAATTACACCCAAGTAATGAAATATTATGATATAGCCATAGGGGAAGCTTTTCAAGGATAGTTGAAAACATTTATTCAGAATAAGGGCACTCTGCGATATGATGACATTGCATCAAGATAATACTGCTGAGGGTGTCTTCTTTAAGAGCTTATAACGATAGGTTAGATCTCCACTGGAAGTGATGAAACAACAGTGAAATTCTGGTAATGTGTGCCTAAAGTTCTGCGAGGGGATTTCTTTTTATTAAACAAATCTCCAACTTGCATGAATCACTTTATTACCTGTGCTTTCTAAGGTTATCATTACCTGAATTCTTGGAAATATATATATATATTTCTTCTTCTCCACCTTCTTTGTTTTGAATAGTTTTCTTTTTCCACTTTTGAAATGCACCACTCAAGAAAAGCTCTGGAGTCTCGGAGCCCCCCAGGAGCCGAAGGGCTACATGTTCTATTCAGAGTCACTCTTTTTCAAAGTTTGAAAAGAAGTCTGCCTGCCGTCAGTTTGGATTCATAAACCAAAGTGTGAGAGATGTGAGGGAGATAGCGGATGCAGGGTGAGAGAGAGAGAGAGAGAGAGAGAGAAAAAAGCCAGCAGACAGGAATATTTCTCAGCTTGCTGAGGCAAAACTGCCATCAGTGTCTGTGTATGAGTTTAGGAACAGTGGATGTGCTTGAGCATCGTCCGTGGCTGCTTGTCAGAGTTGAGACTGGTATTCAGTCCCAATGTGGTTCGTATTATGTACCATGTTTTTGCAACATCTATCAATGTTTTTTGCAAACGCAGAAATTTCCTCTACAGAGCGGAGAGTCACTGGCTTCCTGGGTAGAGTCAAGTGCTTTTGATTGTGTACCCATGTGGGTGCTCTGAAATAGAAAGAGCCACATGTCACATCAGAAAGCCATTTCCGTCATGTCCTACTGCTCTGGACTGAGCAGAGATAAAATGCTGCAGACGGGATCTGTTGTGTAACAAACACAGGGCTGAACTATGAGTTTTTGACAAAACTGGAAATGTGGAATGACATTTATGTGAAGACTTTGTGCGCAAATAGTCCACCGAGGCTGTAAAACCTGCAGTGGACTTATCTAGATCTGGTTGTCACAAAAGTTTTGTTTTGGCCTCTGTAGTAGGAGCCGGTTTGACTGTTGTCAGGCTATTGAATAGGCGTTATCGCTGTAAGCACCATAGATGTGGGTCAATAGGGGCCATTCACATCTGGTCTATTCACATGGGCGATCACCGAAAGAAGGTATGAAAGAACACGACAGCGACCTCAAGCTATAGCAGTAATTATGACAGGAGCAGAAGCAGAAGTCAGGCGCTGTAGTATAGACAGTGTGAAATTATATAAGATAAGGAGGTCAGGGATGATGGATGAGACACAAAATAAAGGGTTTTCACCCAGAGGATTGGAGTTTGCATCCTGTGTGAAACCAACAACATGTAGTTGTCTTTGTGTTCACAGTTATTTAAAGCCAAACCATGACGTTTTTCCCTTATCTTAGCCAAAACGTTGTAGTTTTATTGCCTAAACCTAAAGAAGCCTTTTTGTTTGTGTTTGAAACGTAACATTTTATTCAGTTTTACAACATGTTAGAACGTGTTGCTTTTAAGTTTCACTTTCACTTTTACACCGTAATAGGTGTAGTAGGCCCCTATTGACCCACATACAGTATATTGTGCTTATAGCAACTGATAACGCCTATTTAATGGCCTAACAGCTGAATCGGGTGCGGGTGGCTGTAGTGCACAGTTTTCTCCTGAACTGGTCTGATTGTTCCCATTACAGATTCAGCAAATGTTTCCCTTCAGTCAGCTTCCTCATTTGCCATGCAAGCTGAGCTGTCAGGGAGCCGCAGTCCTTCCCTCAGTCCTTATCATACTGCCTCTCATCCATCCCTTCCCCTTCGCCTCGTTTTTTTCCCTAAGTGGCCGCCCACCCCTGCCATGACTTTGTTCACCAAATTAACCGGGGTGCCTACTGTGATTGGACCAGCCAGTGGAAAGTCAACTTTAACCTCCCTTATTAATTGGATATCTTGGCCTCTCCTATCAGAGTGGAGAGGCTATGGAGCGGTGGGATAGTTTTGTTTGTGCGGACCTCAACACACACATTAAAAGCAGCAGGTAACGATTTCATCAGCGAAGAGGCTTTTTATTCTCTATCTTACGTCTTTGTAATTGCAAAAAAGAAATAGAATAACAGTAATTCTCACTTGATTAGCCTGCATGGTAAAAGTGGAAAGATCTAACAAGATAAACATCTTAAGAAACTCTGGAGTGGTCTATATCCTTTTGAAAAGTGAAAGGTAATTAAGTTGGTATAACTATGAGTAATTGCTGTAAAAGTTTTGCTCTTATCCAAACAGAACTTTAAACGGCTCATCATTGACAGCAGATCTGAAGGATGTTCAGACAGATTTCTATCCGCTGGGTTATTTCATGCTGAAAGTACCACAGGGATTATATTTCATGCAGTGGCGCATTCAAAATAATCATCTAATTTCTACAACAAATATTTATACCTCTTTAGGATCCAAAGAATAAAAGAGGTATTTGATGCTTTTATGTTTGCAATATTGAGTTATGGTCTAGTGGGCCTTTGTGGCTGAGGTCCTGGGCGCCATGTGGTTCAGCGCGGGGCTTTGAAAGGCACCATTCACAGACCCAACTGAACTCGGGCCAACCACGAATTGTGCCTGCTTGTTTTCATCCAAACATCTGTGGCGTCCAAAGAACATCCTGGAAGAGAGTGGTCTGCAGAGGAACAAACCAATCGGAGCGCCCCGTGCCTTCCCTCTGCCCCAGTTCTCCCTCCATGTCTCTGCGATGCACAAGCCTTTCATTCATACTTCCCCCTGCAGTCTGTCCTGCCTTTGTGGCTCGTGTTGTGTCTCTGTTGGCGCTCTGTTCCCGCGTTCAAAGGAAACAATTATTGTTGCATCCCGCCCTCTGAACAAACACTCTGACAGCAACTATGTGACATCAAATTGTGTTTGTATGGACTCTTGCTGTGCCACTCTGAGCTTCATATAATGAGCTTGACCTGCCCTGAGCTACTTATCATTAATATGAATGTGTGATGGTCAAAGGACATGACTATGATAAATAAAAATATCTGAAAAGTTGTTTCAACTAGAAAGCGCGTTGATTCCAGCAGGGTAATTTTCTCATCATGCGGCAGCTGTAACCTTGGCACTGCAAGTATTTTAAGTCTCCCAGGAATTCATGGCTTGTTACAGCCTGATAGTTAGTTTTTGTCCAGATGGGGGAGCTATCATGCTACCTACTGTAGCCAACAATAGTGCACCACTACACAGCCTCTCTACCTCTGCATCTCTGTCCTGGGAGACTACTGCAGAACTACATCTGAAATCTCGCAAATATGGTAAACAGAGTTGCAAAAAACTATAAAAGTGCTGACTCTCAGACTTCAGGACAGTGTTTGTTCCCAATGGGGAACAATTGAAGAGATATGGTCCCTTTACCTGTGCAGCTTCTTCGCCCATTTCTGTACTGTATATCCATCAATATCTCTCTGTTGTCTGTTTTCAATCCAGCTGTCTGTACAGTAGTTTAAAAAATATGAGCTATATTCAACTGTTCTCCAGATATATATTTGTAAAATTAAGACTTTGCAGACATTGCTAGCCTGTATATTTGGCACCAACAGCTGCATTTAGTCTGCCTAATCTTTTACAGTAATTTTTGCAACCAAAGGTAAGATAGATGTGCTCTCTAAAAATTGAATTTAACTTTAACAGGAATATGACAGATTTTGTGTGTGCTTGTGTTTGTGTGAATACTGTTTGCATATTTCAGTAGTGTTCCTTCTGTGGATGTACTTGAACACTGTTTGTGCGTCTGTTTCAGGGCTTATGCGTGTGCAAATGTGCATGTAAATATGTAGGTTTGTGGCGGATGCCTCTCAGTGTGTGCGAAATGTCGTGGGTTGAGTCTCTCCAGCGAGAGTAACAAGGGAGGGAGACCACTGGAGAGAGCAACAGACACACAGCTTCTGGCCCAGAAACAGGTTCAAATATTTTCTCTCTCTATCTGTGGGAGGAAAGAAAGCCATGGCAGAGAAAACAACAACAAATGATCCGCTGCACCCTCCTTTTTTTCTGCCATCCCTCTCACTTTCCATCTGTAGTAGTCTCACATTGTCAGACTTTATTCCCACACTACATCTTTGCACTGTTCCGTCGCAGCAGAAAGCATCTCTGGAGATGCTTCATTAGAGAAAAAGATACAGTATCTTCCTTCTATGTAGATCACATGGAGCCCAACCAACCCAGTGCTGTTCAGACTGAGAGGGGGTTGTTACAGTGAATAAACCTGCTGACATTTATATGTAGCATCTATGTGGATGAACTGCACTGCTTTACAGCCATAGAAAAGCATTACTAACAAATGGGAATAACAAACACCACATTCTTATGTTTTTGTGAAGTAGCAGTGGCAGAAAATAAAGGATGTTAATATAAATTGAGGGCCTTAGATTAGTCAGTTGTTACAATGGAGTGAATTAGACACTCAGAGAAAAACGAAACTGAGCGGCTCTTATTAAAATCAAATTCAAATACTTTATTGTTCAGCCACAGGGGCCTGGAAAGGAGCCTGTATACACTTGCCTCAGACAAAGGATCTCAATACTAGGGTTGTCAAAGTTAATGTGATAATAACGCAAATTTGTTGTAACGCAACTAATTTCTTTAACGCATTAACGCAACCTACAAGGTTGTACGGGCTCAGTTTTAAAGCCAGATGCTTGTGAAGATCCTGGCATCATATGAAACTAGAAAGCTTATGGACTCCATTGGTACCAACCATGTCATAGTAGCTCGTCGCTAAGGAGACTAAATAACGCTCCAAACTTACGATACATTTTGGCGAGGAAAAACTGGCATGGTCATTTTCAAAGGGGTCCCTTGACCTCTGACCTCAAAATATGTAAATGAAAATTGGTTCTATGGGTACCCACGAGTCTCCCCTTTACAGACATGCTTTATGATAATCACATGCAGTTTGGGGCAAGTCATAGTCAAGTCAGCACACTGACACACTGACAGCTGTTGTTGCCTGTTGGGTTTGAGTTTGCCATGTTATGATTTGAGCATATTTTTTATGCTAAATGCAGTACCTGTGAGGGTTTCTGGACAATATTTGTCATTGTTTTGTGTTGATAATTGATTTACAATAACAAATATATACATACATTTGCATAAAGCAAGCATATTTGCCCACTCCCATGTTGATCAAATACTCAAATACTTGACAAATCTTGACAATTTTGGAAAGATAGAAAATGTGTGATTAATTTGCGATTGATCGCATCACACTATGGACAATCCTGCGATTAATCGCGATTCAATGTATAAATTGAATCCATTGACAGCCCTAGTCAAAACCTCTTTATTTAACAGGGCATTTTATATGCCAAAAGCGTATTTTATAACAGACAAATGGGAGATAAGAATATGTTCTTTTCATTGAGAGGGAACAGAGCTAAATTCAAAATGCTCTGTATTTTGTATGAGATAGAAAAATCCGACCCTTCAGAGGCATTAACATAAGGCTCGATGTGGGAGAGTGTCGCAGACCGAATGAAGTGGGCATGATTATTTCAAATGAAAACTTTTTCACCCTGAAACTTGCCGCTATTAGCTCTGGCAGTGTGTAGTGTTGCATTATTGAACTGAAGTCCGCTCTGGGCTCTTAAGTGGGCTGAAGGGGATGTAGAGATTATGCCAGTTTGGGATCTCGGCCCGGGGTCCCTGCCGGGTCTCTGCACCCGCTATTTTCATATCAAACAGAAAAACCTGAAGTGACATATGACATACTTTTCTCCTTTGGCTTCACACCGTCTTTGTGATCTGCCACTGTTGAAAAAGCGGGGCAGGTCTCCTTGAGGTGGTTGAGGGCATGTATTCATCTCTAAGCAAAAGGTATTGCAACATTAATGAATGATAAAGGCTGCAGAGTGCAATCTGTGCTGCACAGAGAGGATGTCTATATTGTATAATGATGTGCTTCTGACACTGTGGCTTTTTGATATACTCAGTTTTGTTAGAACTGGTGAGACTGTTTTTCCCGTTACCCTTCTTATCTCAGACTGTTTGTTAAATGCCATCAGACGTTAAAGTTGCACTTTCTTTTCTCTGTGACATACAAAAAAATGCGCACATACACATATATGAGTCGACTCGGTACCCTGCTAGCATTCATCTCCTATGAGCAGCCGTCCCCTGGAGGTTCTGGACTAATTGTGTAGAGTTCCTGGCTGAGGCACTCTGACGAAGTGGGAGGTGCGTGTACACTTCATCTTCCTGCACTGACAGTTCTGCACTTCTCCACAAGTCAGCATCTTTGAGGTAGAGCAGTGGTAAACAGAGAAGGTAGGTAGGGCTTAGCAGGAAACTTGGGAGTTCAGCGTGTCCTTGAAACTTTATTGACTGACAGACAGTGCAGTGTCAGGGTGTTGTTCAGCGACTGGAGAAGACAGCTGCTTTCACCTCTTATTGTCGTCATGCCGATATGATGGGTGGGCCCACATCTAGGGCGTCCCTGCTTTTGGATGTAATGCATTGATTGATTGGTATAATGAAATGTTGCCGTGCAAGATGTTCACAACAGCACTGATTAGAGCTCATCCAACTCACCCAGAGGGGTAATTTAGTCTGTAGAGTATCTGTCAGGCACCCACTCTCACTCAGAGTAAGTAAATGTTTATATACCCGTCAATCACTAATGAGTCCGCTCACACGTTCCAAATGTAATTGTTTGACTATAATACTGCGGCTGGAAGTGAAATGCGCCTCTAACTGGGAAGATTCAATAAAAGGTTAAGTCTTTTTATTAGACGGCTGTGCGTGCTTTACACCGAGCTAAGCCCCACTATCTTCTCCTCTGAAGTGCAAATGAGTCTATAATTAGATTCCACACGTGAGATGCAGAAAAGTCGGTTATTGAACAGTCTACAGAGGCTGCAATGAGCGGCCACAAATACTGCAAATAAGGTGATTTACATATCTGCAAGAAGAACATATAAAACAATATTAGTTTGTTGGATAAAAGGGAAAATAAAAAGCTGCGATTACTATATATATGCAGTAAAGACTTTCACCGCAGTAATTGTAGGTAAGCTGTTCATGTTATTAGCATGCACGGTGATACACAATCACTGAGTGTTGATAAGCTGGTATGGAATTGATCTTTAATGACTACACTTTGTTTTAATTAGTACCCGTGTGCCAGGGAATGCAAAGCATTTGGACTGACAATTACAATAATGAATTTGCCAGATATTGGCTATAATGAAGGCGTAAACTCTGGCAAACCACACACAATAGCACTCCCTCTCTCTTTCATTTTCCCCCCACACTTACATACTAAATGCAGCATGACAAACTCCTGCAAGAGACTTGGCATGCTGGCTGCGTAATCCTCCTGTAATGTATTCTCTTACTGTCTCCTTCCTGCAGCCGCTCTAAGTGCCATGCAGTGGAGATATGGCAAGCCCATCCAAAATGTAGGCTATTGTGGGCACCATAGGACCCCACCTGCAACATGCTCTGTGCCAGCACACACTTATGTACTTTTCAGATCGCCACTGCTGCACTGCAGCTTGGTCTTTGTCCAGATAACAGTCTAATTGGTCCTCACTGCTGGAGTCTGGCATCAACTAGGACTCTTAAAAGCCCCGGCTGTTTTGCAGCATAATGGCAGAGGATAGATCAAACATTTATGATGAAAAAAAGTACCCACTGCTTAGTGCATGTTTTTTATAATGTGACCTGATCCCTTAAAAGTGTCAATGCCAGTCTAAATTTGTACTCTCGGGGGGAGCAAATGTGTGTCTCTTTATAATCTCTCTTTTTAAAGCAAAAGGGTACAAATGTTGGGGACATTCCTAAATGAGCACTCTGAGTGCGGGAGCGTACTGTAGCACCCGAGTGAACCATTTGTAGAATTTAAAGTAGCTGCTGGCAGCTCTGTTCAGTCAGTGTCATACTGACAAGAATTCAAGCAGAAAAGTGGAGCTTTAAAAATGTTTATCACTCAAACAAACTTAAAAAACTCAAACTTCTTTACTGGACAAAACAAAATAACGTGTCTTTTAGTCAACATGCGGGATGCGAGGATTGATGATTATAACTTTTTTTACAGACACCTTTGCAAGCCTATATGTGGGCGAGCGTTTGATACTCACAAGACAGACTTTGGAATATCACTTCAATGAGGCCTATGTGTCTCCGATGGCTCTTGAGTGCTCCCTCTTTCTCTGAGCAGAGTGATCGTCGAGATGCACTCAAAAAGAGAAACCGTGAAGTATGGCTGGTGTCAGGGGCTGAAGGACATCAACTAAAGCGGGCTTTACACACTTAATCCTGATGGTTCATTACAGACTGATAAGGGCCATTCGGAGAAAGGATTGTTGTTTAAGGCTGAGCATTTTCCTCTGCAAACGGAAAAGCTATTGAGATATCACAGTGAGCGGAATGACAAATGCATTATGCAGCGTTGACGTTTTCTCACTGCCCCACCTTCCTCTCTTGAAAGAAACTTACGTAAATGACACCTGACCTCCTGTCTATAGATGCTTTAACACCTCAAGGTGCAGCATGTAAACAGGAAATGTGCTAATCAGACTACTGTATTAATCTGTGATGTGCGTCTATACAGGTGTTAATTGCGTGCTCAGGTAACAGTTAGTATGCTGTAATGCAAGGTGTCATGTTTATGTGTTGAGCAGTGTTTTTGCAGCCTCTCTCCCTATACTACCCTTGAGCTACTAACAATGGTCAACCTATTCTAAGTGAGGACAATACAACGCTCCTATGAAATATCGGCTCCCACTTGTTGACCCCATTAAATGTCTGATAACTTTATCACCGCCGAGCAAGAGCTGCACGACCTGAATGCTCCTCCATCCAGGAAGCCCAGAGGCACTCGCAGTATCACATCATTAGAAATGCAAGAGAACACAAAACCACCTGACAGGTTTACACGTTGCTGTGAGTTGTGTGGGTGCGAGGGAGAGAGAGAAAATCGGGGGGTTACAAAGGGTATACGCCAGGTTGTTTCTCATGCTTACAGCTTGTCCCCGTATGTCTCTGCTGGTTGTCTTTAGGGCGCCCAACCCAGACATCTCTTTGCTATACAGCAAAATGAAAAACTAACCTTAGTCGACATCTAAAAATGACTTCAGGCATAAAGTAGACCTGAATAGAGGTGCATTGAAAACCTCTCAACTTTTACATTCCTCTTTCTCACCAACTGAGCAGCTACACCTCCCCCTTTTAATACATTGTCCTTGGATAATTATAGCCAGAAGCATAGGGTTAATTGAACTAAAATGGGTTATTCAGTGGAGTTCAGATGAGGAGCTAAGCTATAGAGCAGGGGAACAATAGCAGAAGAGCCGTAAGAGCAGTACGGCTGGATTCTTCAATGCGAGATACCTGACACCGATTTGCAATTTCCACTTTATTCATTCGCATTAGGTTGCAGGCGACAAAGGGTTTAAATCTACAAAGTTTGGGGTCCTCTGTTAACTTTTACAATATGTTGTCTTTACACCAACAGGCTACATACTTTATTAATCTTTATGAACCTACTAAGTACTTGAATAAGGTCGCAGTTAGTATTTCTAGTAGGGCTGTGTATTAGCAAGAATCTGGTGATATGATACGTATCATGATACAGTGGTAACAATTCACTATATTGCAATACTGTAGGCAAGGCAATATATTGCAAATTTTTGAATCTAATTTTTGGGAAACTGTCATAGTGTAAAGAACACCAGAAATTCACCATTTTAGACTAAGCGAAAATGACACATTTGTACTGCATGCAAAAAAACTGCATGTGATTATCATAAAGTGGGCATGTATGTAAAGGGGAGACTCGCGAGTACCTATAGAACCAATTTTCATTCACATATCTTGAGGTTAGAGGTCAAGCGACCCCTTTGAAAATGACCATGCCAGTTTTTCCTCACCAAAATTTTGCATAAGTTTGGAGCGTTGTTTAGCCTCCGTGGCGACAAGCTATTATGACATGGTTGGTACCAATGTAGTCCATAGGCTTTCTAGTTTCATATGATGCCAGGATCTTCACAAGCATCTGGCTTTAAAACTGAGCCCGTACAACCTAAAATTGCAAGTTGTGTTAATGCGTTAAAGAAATTAGTGGCGTTACAACCAATTTGCATCAAAGCGTTATCACATTAACTTTGACAACCCTAGTATTGAGATCCTTTGTCTGAGGCAAGTGTATACAGGCTCCTTTCCAGGCCCCTGTGGCTGAACAATAAGTTATTTGAATTTAATTTTAATAAAAGCCCCTGAGTTTCGTTTTTCTCTGAGCGTTGTTTAGCCTCTGTGGCGACAAGCTATTATGACATGGTTGGTACCAATGGATTCCTTAGGTTTTGCTAGTTTCATATGATGCCAGTATCTTCTAGCTTTAAAACTGAGCCCGCTACAACCTATGTAAGATCGAATAGTGTCGGAGTTTGAAGAGGTTAATTAAACATTTTAAGTGTTTTGGAGAATCGATACAGTATCACAATACATCATTTTGCGATACTTGTGTATCAATACTTTCTTACACCCCTAATTTTTATACTATTTAGCCAATAGCTAAATACTGAATGAATGTTTACTATGAAAAGATGCTCACCTGGACATGTTGTGCAATATGTATTTAGCTAATCAAAAAGGTAGTAACTGGTAATCAGGTTTTAAGAACTAAACTCTATACCCGTTATCTTATATAATTAACATATTATCTTAAGCATGTTACAATAAATCAAGCCTGTTGGGTAGCTAAAATGAGACTAGAGCAGGCTGGATTACAAAATAAATCCATGAAATCATTATTACCAAAAATGTCAACAGCTAATCATGTATAGAATACCTTTACTCTCTGTATTGTACATATAATGGCTTTTACATGGAAAACATATGTTGGTATTGCATAAAATAGGAATAGACTTATTTGTTATGTTTGAGTAAATTTTATTTACAAAGAAAATTAAGAGATTCCCATTCTTCTGCATGGATAGCACTCTGATGGATAAATATGTTCCAGCTGACGACCTGCAGGGAGAACAAGAAAAGAGGGCAAAAAGGGATAAGATAACTCGCATACACCTGATGACAGAAAAGCAATTTCTGAGTCAACACCAGTTAAGATAAATGTGACAACGACTATGACCTGCTCCCACCTGATACACATCAATGTCTGCAATAAACTGTCACATTAACTTGCTAAAGTGCAAGCTTATCTAAACATAGCAGCGTCAATATCAACCTACATGACATTTGTTGCCATCACTCTCAGACATACCGGCAATTTATTTAAGATATGCCGCTGAGCAAAAAGGCTAAAGAGGCACAGTGAAGGACTGTCATTGTCTGAGGTCACTGTTCAAACCAGAGCTGAAGTAAATGCCATATCATCCTGACATTTTAATGAAAGCAGATATGCTAGATAAACATGGCAGTCATAATTACCTTCAAGGCTGAGTAATAGCACTGGTCCATTTTACTTCTTCAGGATCTGATGTCTGACGACGATGAAGGGGAATGCAAAGCCACTGCCGAAGAACAGCACCATCATGCCGAGGAGACGCCACTTGTTCTCCACGGAAAATGGCAGGTTCTGTAAAAAGACGAGAATATTATGACTCAGTGAAACTCCGAGAAAAAATTAATGCAACTCTTTTGATTACATTATTCCATACCTTACTATTTTTGACTGCACACTGTTCTTAGAAAGCATGTCTTCTACATTTGACACACATTTAAATGTGTAATGAACAGGTTATTTTACACTTAATTTCTAAATTATCAGTACTACTATATGCAGGATATCTGTGCAAAGAGCTGCACAATACATTGAAGCACTACAAGACAGCCAGGGTCAGACATGAATGACTGGGCTTAGTATGAATTAAGCCCTATAGTTCACATGACAAAATACACTATGCAATAAACTGAGGGAGCTCCTACAGAATACAACTACGGCCCAAAAATACAGTATTAACACCGCACTCCTTCATTATATGTACTTATCAATGTGGTATACTAAAATACACATTGAACAGATTAAACTGTCAAGTATATTTTGACGCCATTAGTGATGTCCACTATTTTGGGTCCACCAGAGGCAACTACAGCATCAACTAGAAAAGCAATTTCTGAAGAAATTGCGGTGTGAATGCTGGTTGCTGAAGAGCTGACGCTACGCTGTAATGCTGGCTTCAATGTTGTGAGAAGAAGGTGAAGTAGTAGGAAAAGTGGGAATGGTTTGAATTTGTATGAATTTCATTGAAAAGTTGAATAATACCAATAATTTATCAAAGATGTGGAATATTTTAAGGTTTTCAATAGCTGACGCTAAACAGCATTGCTGGCTTTAATCTGTATGAAGAAGGAGAAGATTTAGGAATAGTTGGAAAAATGCTAATGGGTTTAATTTGTATCAATTTCACTGAAAAGTTGAATAATACCAATAATTTATCAAAGATGTGGAATATTTTAAGGATTTTGAATAGCTGATGCTACACTGCGCTGATGGCTTTAATCTGTATGAAGAAGGGGAAGAAATAGGAATGGGAATGGGTTTAATTTGTATGAATATCATTGAAAAGTTGAATACCATCAATAGGTTTAATTCCTAGTTTCCTGTTAACATACAATGAGAGTTGGGGGCTTTTATTTTGTAAAACAAGTCTCATTGGGAGCTTCCTGTTAAAATACAGTCACTCTGGGGCTTTTATTTTGAAGGGATGATTTAGGGGGGGCATAATTAGACTCTCTGATGTCCACAGGGACTATATTCCATAAGAAAGAGGTATGATAGATAGATAGAAACTTTATTGATCCAGAGGGAAATTCAAGTTTCCAGCATCACAGTTCCATAGTGTAAAAACATGTTAGTAAAAAGGCAGTAAAAAAGTTAGTAGTGCAAAGTACAAAAAATTATACCAGATATAAAAATACAAGATAGGCCTCATTGTGAGCCTCCTGTTAATTCTTTAATGGTGTGAATGCTTCCATTCAAACCAATAACCATTATTGTATATTTCATATCTAGAGGAAGCCCACTGCAGTGTGCAAATACCACAGCTTCAGGAGCACCTTAGCCTGGGTTGGCTTGTTGTTAGCACCCAGCTATGACCTTAACTTTCAGCAAATATCAGTAAGTACTAAACAACTTTGATGAGACATTCCACCATCACATTACTGTAAGTTGTTGTGGATGTACTTGTGTTGATGCCTGAAGACAGCATGTTTGATTAACTTTAACTGGCTTTCTGCTGGTTTGCTAACATGCTTGCTAACTTGGTAGCTTGTAGTTAGCTGGCTAGTTAAGAGTTAACAACCTCTTAGCCACAAAGTCTCAGGCTTTTCTTCAACAAATAAACACGTGCTCTCATATTTAAACGTTTTGTTACATTATAAAGGAGAACATACTCATGCTAGTGGCTAGTTCTGCTAGCATTGACTGACATGACCTCCAAAGCTAACGTCAGGCTGTGGCTACACACAGGGCCGGATACAGATACAATATCACGTTTAAAACAATAATGCTGCTTTAAGGAGGTGATCTCACCTTCCCTGGTCCTTCAGAATAGTGTGAAGAACGAACAGCGGACGTGGTGAATCGCCTCACAGCTTGTCCCAGCATGATTACAGTCTGCTTTCTTCTGTACAACGTTGTTGTCTTCGACCTTCTTGTTCCTGTGTGAGCAAGTAGAGCGGCGCAAAGGATTATGGGAGATGGAAATGAGGCTATGGCACATGGGAAATGTAGTTCTAATACCTGGTACTGCATACATCTTTCTTTTATCTCTCCATAATACTCCAAAACAAACCACCATAACTATCAAACCCCCACCACCAATATTAACCCATGATTACATTTAACTCCAGTTACAGTCCACACACCACATACAACTACATCATCCTTTTTTATCCATCATTCTCTTTTTAAACATCATCTATTTATCCATCACCCTATTAAACACCATCCTTTTAGCCATAATTTTTTGACTTCAATCAATCTACCTATTTATATTTATTTTACTTTATTTTATCTTGTTCTTTTTAATCTTGCCTTAATTTGATTTGCACCCTGACTGACAGCCACCCCCACCCCTCGCAAGCGCACACACATAGTCACATGATATTGATCTTGCCCAGTTATGTTGGCTTTTTTATTTTTAAGTTTTCTTTCTTTCTTTCTTCTTTATTTCTTTATTTGTTTATTTATTTGTATTTTTTCTTTATTTTTTTTTCTTACTTTAATTTATTTTTCTCTCCATTATTGTTTTATCCATATTTCATTTTATTTTATTTTGTTATGAGGAAAAGGAAGAAAAGGGAAAGAAGGAAAAAAAAGAAGGAAAAATGTGTGTGTATGTATGTATATATGTATATATATATATATATATATGTGTATGTATGTATATATGTATATATATATATATATATATATGTGTATGTATGTATATATGTATATATATATGTGTATGTATGTATATATGTATATATATATATATATATATATATATATATATACTGTATATGTATGTGTATGTAGATATATATATATAATATAAAAAAATATATAAAAAGAAACTCCTCATGCCTCACACCAACCGGGCTCCTCTTCCATCTCCTCTCTCCTCCTTCCAACGATTTCCTATGGATTGAAAAGGGCATAAACCCTGAGCTATCAAACCAGGCTCACGAATTTACGAATCTTTCTTTTATCTTCCTGTAGGGACGGAGCAATTAATACCTAGTTGTTCTTGACTTGTTTTAAAATTGATTGGGCCAAGTAGGTGTAGTTAAGTAAGTTACCTCCTTATTCCATTTAAAAATATTGATAAATTGAGATCTGGAATTACATCCGGTATTTTGACTTGCATGTATGAGAGTGTTTGTGTCCTTGGGGGCTTCAGAGTAAAAAAAAAAATACTATTTGATAAGCTATCTGCATTTGCAGCCATTGTCACAAATATATCACTGCCACGGTAATACCTAGAGAAGACATAGTGACTGATGGTGTGACCCTTCCTAAGCACGGCTACTGCCTGCTTTTCATTGATTAATGCTCATGTGTGCAAACTGCATGTTTGGTTTATTCATTTATGACGCACACCACTGTTTGTTCAGAATTTCTGAATAGCCAGTTTATAGGTTTCAAAGTCATGAAAAAGTTTTCCAAAGGAGCCTCAAGCCAAAACTTGAAATATGTTCCCTGTTAGGTGATCTGTGTGTGTCAGTGTGCATTGATTTATTTGATAGTCTGCTACTCTTCACCTGACTTGTTTCTCATTTGTCATAAAAAAAACCTTCACATCATCTCACTATCATATATTCCCTTCAAAAGAATTTACGTATAGTTTCCTCCTTGTGTCTGATTGCATCCAGAGATTCCTGCTTTGAAATGTGAGGAATAGAGTACACGTCTCGTGTATTCTCCTGGGTCAAAGAAGAGTTTAATCAAATTGCTAGTTCGATGTTTTGAGCTCTGTCGCTCATCAAATCCTAAGCGTGAACGCTGGTTTGACAGATAATGTCGTGGAATGCCTTTTTGTCTAATGTTTTCATAAATGAGTTCAGATGTCAACGCATGTGACGCATTTGCACGGCGCATCATAAAACGAGTGCCATATGGATTTTGCAAATTGGATTTCACAAACAGTATGGACGGGTACACACATTAGGCTACATGTTACATAGAAGTTAGAGAAAGGGTGATGATTTTGAAAAGGATGTTGACTGTGACAGCATGAGCATCGCTCTGACTGAAGCTGTTCTGCATTTGACCTGAGAGAGAAGCACTTGAAAAGAGCAGCAGGTGTCAGTTTACTAATTACTCAAAACAACATTTTAGCAAATTGCCATTTTTACACTACACTGTTTTTGTATGGATTAATGAGATAAATCATTATATAAAATGTTTCAAATTATATCTTCATTACCATCTTCAACAACAAGGCCATTTCAGATTGAGAGTAAGGAAATTGATTTTTCTTCACATGGTCATCTGGGATAAATCAATTTAACAAGCTCCCCATGTTCCAGATTGTTGTCTTAAAGGAACAGTTTGTAACATGTCGGGGGATCTATTAGCATAAATGGAAAATAATATTCACAACTGTTTTCATTAGTGTATAATCACCTGAGTCATTGTGTTTTCGTTTGCTCACAATGAGCGGGTCCATGGATGTATTAAGAGAACTGGATACAACGTTGGAGACGGGGCCCCGTTCATTCTTATGAAAGCTGCTCAGTGGCGCATGAAGCCAAAATGGCTCAACTTCAAGCTTTCAAGTGGAAAAGTACCCGGATCTTCCGGCGATCTTTTGCATCCACTGGGCCCATCCGACATGCGCAGTAGCGTCCGCTCGGTCACATGACTTGGTCACGCCGTTGTCACGGCTTGCGCTGTCGACACGGTCTGGGTCTCATTCACATGAACGGAGGAAGGGAAATAACTCTGGATTCGGCTATTAGTGTGTTTTACAACTTTTAGGACCTTATGGTTTAAATAAGGGCCATTAGAGTGTTCATACTGGGGAGTTGATTTACCTAAAAAAAAATTATCCGCTGAGTTACAGACGTCTCTCAGACGCGGAAGATGTAGTACCGCCGTTTGGCCACTACGGAAGTTGGGATCAACGACTGGCCCTCTTCCTGGGGGCTTGAGCGAGTCCTCTACACAGAGTCCGCCATGTTGCTCTGCCATGTTTCTACAGTAGCCCAGAAAGGACAAACCAAACATTGGCTCTAAAGAGAGCGTTTCACATTTTTACGTGAAAAACCGTGTTATCGCCAGCCACCGTCTGACTTCCGTTGTTCCTAAAGTAGTGTTATTATTGGTTAAGGTTGCCCTCTGAGTGAGGCGAACGGCGTTACCACGGTTTTGCACTCTGCGGCTCATGTTACCGTCTTGGAAAGGGAGGAGTGAGCGGAGGGGTACTCAGTTGGTTGCAATCTGCAACCACACCACTAGATGTCGCTTAATCCTACACACTGTACCTTTAATGGTTTTCTTGATGTGTCGCAGTTTCACAGTACCACATTATTTACTAATAGCAACACAGATCATAAGACATTTGAAAATAATTTGAAAAGAATCAAATTACCAGAAATGACTTCCGATGTTTGAGAGCAACTGGGACTAACAGGGATGTAATGAAAAACAAAACAGAAACTTCCTTTCAACTAATTCTCTAATAATGAGCCACAGACTCTCTACATGAATTTTATGTATGAATCATTTTGATATTTTCCACTCTCCGATGGCCTGAAAGCATTTGTTGAAGAGGAATGTTCTCTGTTATATGAATGAGCTGCAAAATACATGATTCATCATGGAGCATCTTACAATAGTTGTTCACAAAATTAAATCCTTTGAGTTCACTCACTTCTCTGAAGTCCACCCTGGGAATACTTTTAGTGTGTGATACCTGTAATATTAGTGCCACACTAGCAGCAAATCATGTCCCAGTACAAAGTGAATGTTTTTTTTCAGTGTTGTCAGCTAATGAAATGCTGTTCTCCTGACAACGAGCTCTGACATTGTCTGCTGTGAAGCTGGTTACCCCTCGTCATGGCTGCTGCATCCATCACCGCGGGGTCATCACCTGGCCTGCTGCCACGTGTCTGTCTGCGCTCTCATTGCCAGCGCAATCTGTTAAAAAGGAATGAAGGATCGGGAATCACACCACAAACAATGTCATCAGACCCTACTATAAATATTGATGTTATTACTTGTCATACAAGGTTGGCAGCACAGTCCTGAAATCCATCCTGCTTCATGCTTTCAGATCCCGGCCGTCCACTGTTTGCTATTTTTGTTGACCGTCTTAATTTCTAGCTATTGACTTTCAGTGGCTCGTGAGCAAATCTGCTCAGAGTGCTCTGTCAATACCCATGTGAGCTCCTCTGTGTGAAAAGAGAGGAGTGCAAACATGCTGCGTACACAAATATACAAAGCTGTCATCTTAAATAATACCCCCCCCCTGCGCTCTCATTTAAGTCTGCCAATTAGCATTCAGTGAAACCCAGGCTCAGTCACATCTGTAAACAAACCTTTAATCAACCATCTACATGACTGTGCATAATAATATGGCAGCCTGTGTGCATAATTACACTATCTTGATTCATAGTTATTACAAACAAAATGTGGCCACATGCAATAAATATCTGAATGTGGGATGACTCCAGGTTTTCTAAGTAAATGGTATTTGCAACTATCAACCAATCTGCTCCAGTATATGATGAACAGCTGGCCAGACTGCCAAGGTAAACAGCATCTCTCTCCCTGTCTAGATTTGCAATAATGTTCCACAAAGGACTGGAGAGGTAATGGGTAATGTTAATCAACGAGGACAGTTCATTTTGGCAGCAGCACTCTCGAGTTTAAGGTGTCTTGCATCATTGCCGCTGACAAGAGCTGATTTGCACAATTACAGTGTTTTTGTGGAATGGGAGAGAGGATGGTGAAAATTTTTATTTGGGCTGAGATGTTATTTTTTTCTCTGTTTCCATGGGCAGTGACAAAAGAGAGGGCCACATCTGGCGTGAGTCCTTCTCAGTTCGGTCTGAACGGCTTCATCTCTTCTTTGAGGGACTGAGAGGAAGGACAGATCACCTTCCATTTCTTCTATGTCTGTTTTCAGGTCAGAATAAATCCTGGGATTGAGTGTAAGTGGGACTCATGCACGCATATAGTAAATGCACAGGCACACACATGCATGCAGGCTGCACAGCGCACACACATACACACAGAGACACATGCAGCCTCCAGCTAAGTCACTATGGGAGTTCATAACATGCACTCAGTGGCATGATTTGACATTAATCTTTAAAGTGGATTCAGGGGAAATTGCATGGACTTGCAGCTGACCCAGCCCTCTTGGGATGACTAACCTATGCCCTTGTACACTCAGGGTATGGTCTCTTAAATAACATGCATCCTTACCTAGATTTGTGTTCATGCAACATCGGCACACTGTTGTTTTAATACACTCCAGCATCACAAATGGGCTTTCCGCTCCCTCCCCCACTCTCCTCAACGTCGGCGTTCCTCTGAAATAAAATGGACGCTGATGATTGGATGCCACATTAAACCTGCCGGGCTGGAAAGAGAATTAGATAGAGAATTATTCTGGAGACCAGAGGTGAACATGACAAATTTGAGTCATTCCTGTTTTGTTTTTCTGGCCCCCATCATGCACCAGTCCATATAGCAAGCTCTTTATGAGCTCCATTCGTGAGGGTTATGTGAGGTGTGAAACACCCTCCTGCCTCTGTGGCACCTCCCGTTTTTCACATATCAGCAATTTATTCACTGTTTCAGTAGAATTTGCTTCACATTTCACCGTTTTCCATTTCACTGTTGATACAATCCATATGTTGGTAGAATTTAACCATAAGTATAATAATGGCAGGTTATTTAGTCTGGTAAAGTGATAAAATGACAACGTGACTTTCATCTTTTCTTATTAAAAATATACAGTTGAGTAAATTTTCTTAAAGTATACAGTGGAATAACTGCATTCCTCATGCCAAAAAGCTATAGGCTATTCAACAAAAGGTGCGATAGGTGAGATCATTTTCCCACATCAATGGTTTATTTTAGTTATTAATTTTCTAAATGGTCCATTCATCTCAGAAATACTGTTTTCGATAAAACAAGGACATTCAATTCTCGCCTTGGTTTTAAAGGTACAGTGTGTAGGATTTGCATCTAATGGTGTGGTTGCAGATTGCAACCAACTGAGTAACCCTCTGCTCACTTCTCTCTTTCCAAGACTGCAGTAACATGGGTCGCGAGTGTAGCGGTGTTCGCCTCGCTCAGAGGCCATCCTTACCATAATAACACTACTTTAGGCACAATGAAGGTCAGACGGCGGCTGGTGGTACCATGGTTTTGCACTCTGCTGCTCAACCACAGTTTCACAAGCGTGTCGGAGAACTGGCCTTCAGGTAACATAAAAACGTCAAAGGATCTTTCTAGAGCCAGTGTTTGGTTTGTCTGTTCTGGGCTACTGTAGAAACATGGCGGAGCAACATGGTGGACACCATGAAGAGGACCCGCTCCCTAAGAAGGGCTCATTCTAAGCTAACGAAAGAAGTTGTCAACCTGATGCAAACACAAGAAGAGAACCCAAAGGTTTCTATTACATAACGTTATGTTGATTTCTGCTGAGATGACTTTTTGAAATACATTTGTGCATGCACAGTACTGCAAAGAGATGATTCTATTACACAGAAACTCTAAGCAGAGTAGAAGTAAAAGTTAAAAAAAGAAGACTTTCTGTACAAGGTCAGTCTTTTTCACTGTTTAGCTACAGTCACTCTTTTTTCATTTTGGTCCACTTCAGATTTTTTCTCGAACTATTTGCCTTGCATAGGTTTCTCATCGACTGTATTACGTGTGAGCCCCTTTCTATTTTACCTTTGAGGCATTGCAAAAACTTCAAAAGGTGTGTTGGAAAAAAAATCATTTAACTTCCATTCAGTTTAACAGAACTTTAGGGCCTCTGGCATCGATTTCTTTTAGCTGGTGAGGAGTGAAAGTGAGAACCCAACTTTTGAGCTTTATGCCGTAACAAATGACAATAGCTACAGTAAAAAGGCAAAATCTGACTCCAAAGTGAACCACTGGACCAGAACGCTTTGATTTGTGTGTGTGGGTTTTTGAGGCTGTGTGAGTGAATGTGTTTCATAAAGCACACATATCTGAATCTGTACTCCTGCCATTGTTCATTGACAATGCTTCATAATAACACTGCTCTGGCAGACATTACGGTATAATTATTTACTGTACACTTTTTTTCTAATCATGTCTGATTGTCATAGAACCAGCCAACGCAAAGTTCATGTGAGTGTGTGCGTCTCTCCCTTTTCTCTCATTTATTTCTGTCTATAGTCTTCACTGTATGCTGCATCTGTGGTTACGTGGTTACGTGTTTGTATAACCTTCACGATCCATTTCATTATACTCATGTCTGTGAAATATCTACCGTCCTTGGCAATCCCAGCAGTCTATTGAAGATGAGCTCCTGCTTTGCCACCCTGTCAACCACGAGACAGAGTGCCACAAAGCCACCTGTCAGCGGGCCGTTAAGCGAAGCTCCGGGCTGACCAAGGGCTGACCGGGAGCATCTGTGCCACTGTTTGTGTCTAATACGCTAATGAGAGCTGTCAAGCTGTCGAATTCACTCCTGGTGCCCTCCGGCACTAACAATGGCACCTTCAATTGGGCTGTCTTGAGTGACATTAACAAACACAGCCACAAAGAGAAGCGACATGTGCAAGTGACGCGGCGCGCTGACATGTTCACAAACAAATAAAAAACGGCAGTCAGACTCACATATACAGACAAAAAGAGAGGGAGACAGAGAGAGATTTGTTATTTCTAATAATGGAGTTTCAGCCTTCACTTCCTCATGTTAACTCCTGTTCCTCTGGCTGCCTATAGAGGCCAGTGTTGCTCAGTGTTACTGTCACTGTGACTGTAGCTCCCCTCTACCTTAACAGCATTACACAAGCCAGAAAAGACCTAACAACACATTTATCCCAGAGCAAAACCCTGAAGAAAAAAATACTCATCCCCCGCTGTATCACTAAATTCACATGAGCATTCTTGATTGATGCCATGTGCTGAGCAGTGCAGCCCTCCAACAACTCATGAAAAGAGCAGTGCACGCCAGTCACTGTGTGTGTGCGTGTGTGTAGTGTGAGAGGTCTTAAGGCGCTCCACCCTAAACCTGCCAAGCGTCCATCAAACACACTCTGCCTCCTCTCAGCTCACTTAACATGCTTCCCCCGGCAGTATTCTGGGCTCTGACCTTGTTCCACAACAACAAAACCTTCCTGGCACAAAAAATTTAATAAATAAATACAAAACACACGTTAAAAAAAAAAAAAGAATCAGTTGGGAAAACAGAGGTCCGCTTTGGGATGCTGGCTGAAATGCTGCCTGCACTCTCAGGTAAACAGGCAACACGTTGATCATGAAAGAACATCAGCACTCTCTGTGCACTTAGAGGAGCTGGTGGAACTTGTGCTTTTCCATTTTTAGAAAAAAATATATTCCAAGAGCATGATTAAATGCCGATGTGCTAATTGTTTTAACACATACAGTTCAGTACAGTCAATTTGCAGTCAAGTATTTGCATACAAAAGAAGCATGTTAATAACACTGCGTCAGTCTGCTGTGTGATCTTAGGCACCAACAATCAACCAAGTCTCGACCACAACTGGGTCTTACCTTCGATGGAAAGCTCACACAATAATGACGGCCATAAAGGAAAACACTTCAGAAAGAAGCGGGGAAAAATCAAATCTCAGTTTGTTGACTTCAAAAGATGTTGTTTTTTTAACTTTAATTCTGAATTAAAGCCATTCTCCCATGCCTTGCCAGTGGAAACACGTCTGACTTGATGATACGGTGGCTTTTCCAGACTTGTTGATGATTACAATTTCAGACAAAATTATCCAAATCTATCAGAATAAAGAGTTCAGACAGTTTTTAATGCATCCAAGAGAGGACAATTTTGATATTTTGATAATTTATTAATCGTTAAAATGTAATTTTTTATGCAAAAATGTCAGAAAATGCTGTTTGCAGCTTCTCAAAGATGAAAATTACCTTCTTTTCTCTGTGTTATATCATATTAACTTGAATATCTTTGGGTGTTGGACTGACAAAACAAGACATTTAAAGACATCATCTTGGACGTTGAGAAACTGGAATGGACATTTTTCACTATTTTCTGACATTTAATAGACCAAACGATTCATTGATTAATGAAAATAATCAGCAGATTAATCGATAATGAAAATAATCATTAGTTGCATTCCTATTTTATACATTCTGATAATTTTCTCCCTACCAATACAGTCCTGATTTGGACAACAGATTTAATGCCAAAAAAGTAACGCAATGATTATGCATGTAGAGGTTATAGCATTTCCTGTATTTCCTGAGTTCTACTACCTGAAGAAGGGAAGATGCTGTCCAATTTAATTACATGCAATTACATGCATAAGGCAACACTTTTAAATGTAGGTTTCACATGTGATTAACTGAACCTGAAGATCTGGCACTTCTTGCATGTCCCCGTGTCCTGCTCACCTGCAGTATGGATATAAAAATAGCAGAATATGCAGAGACTGCCAGTCACATGATGCTCTGGGGATGTCACTGTATGTGCCAAGATTTCATAGTGTGAGTCATATGTTCATCAGCATTCCCGTACGTCAGGCGGTGATAAGGAAGCTTATTTATAATGTATGTGCAGATGTGATGTGCACATAAGGTAGAAAAGAACGGCATAATTCTCATGCAGGAATTCATTTGTCCATTTTCAGAATTGTTTTTAATTGCAACACTTTTATTGGCATTATTTGCATGTTAATGTGTTTCTGATATGTAGCTATGTGTGTGCATGCTTTTGGTTGTTAATAATACTGGCCGAAATGCATGGGATTCATTTTTTAAAACAAGTTTTGATGAAAAGTTAATTTCAACATTTATCTTTGTACAAACCTCTTGTATCATTTTTATGAGTATTACTGTAACTGCATTGCAGATAGTGCATATTTTTTTCACATGTATGTCTTCGATACATGAATTAAACACCACAGACATACTCTGCAGTGGTTTCGAAAGGCATATAGCTCATAGGGCATATTTTCCAGATTCATCATATGAATTAAACTGTTTGATGTAATGTGCTTAAAGGAGCGGTTCGTCGTTTTTTCCACACAGGCCTTCTGAAAAAGTTTCTTCTCTTCACAGCCAAGGTCATGCAAGGTCACACTTCAGTAGAAGATCTCTCTTCTGCACAGTGTATGACCTGGTAAAGTCGGAATATTACGTCTTTCATGTACATCTTTGTAGTCCGCACTTTAACATCCCTGAGACGTTATTAAATATACTCCTTTGAGGTTGGCCACGTTCCCTTAGTATGTAAAGGATCATACACAGTGTGATAATGGTTACACAGTGCAAAGGCAAAAAAATCTGCATGATAATGGGATGAAAATGAGTCCACGCTCCAAGGACGACTGAATATCAACTTATACAGCAATTAAAACAAGAAATACAGCACATTTGCATTTAGCAAAACATTAATACAAAGGTGAAAATGTGTGTCCAGATTGGAGTTTTTGATTTCACATTATCTCTCACGAGGAAAGTTAAAAGTGAAATACCTAGATAAACATAAAATCAAAAAAGCAATTGTCATCAATAGGCTGGCTGCTAACTAGAAGTCTAAGATGCCTGAAACCCATCCAACCCATATCAGCATCACCTGGGGAGAACAGGTGGGTGTTGCGGGAGTCTGATGGCCTGCCAGGAGCTGACAGATCCTTTTTTATTCCGCCAGAGATCAGACTCTTTATCTGGGCATGAGAAACAGAAGCGAACGCCTGGGTGAAAACACAGGTGGAACTGTCACACACCTGCTTTGGCGCTGATTTTGATCCGTTTGCCCTGTTTAGCTCGGCTTGGAACGGTCGGAGCACCTGACATACGGCGGGGACAGGTGCTTCTGAGACAACGTGGGTGAAAAGCATCTGTGCGGGGCTCGTCTTTGCCCCTCTAACGACGCTTGGTTGACATTCAAAAATTCACTCCTGAAATATATTAGCGGCGTCGGTGCTTATGACTCATGAGCTGCTTTTGTATCTCACAAACCTGGTTAAACTCCCAGTTCAGTTTTAAAATTTCACTAATGGACTAATGGACAGGGAAAGTCAAAGTGAATCCTAAATGTTCTCTGTTATACACATGTAAGCAGAGCTGGCAATTAAGCTCCCGGTGCTGCAATTTGTTAACAGCAATACTGACAAACATGGGGAAAATAATTCTCCCCAACATGCAAATTGAATACTTGATCCATGCTTATCTGTTCAGTATAAAGGACAACAGCCTACTTCAAAGAGGCCAGGATTGTTGTAATTAAAGCAGGCATAGGATTCATTATTATGCTCATAAATCTCCCCTTGATTTCCCCTTGCTCAACATAAACTGGCACAGTTGTTGCTCTGCTCCCTCTCTGGCAAAGGCCTGCTGGCTTGCAGTTAAAGCGACAGTGGGCAGAATGATTTGGCGTCATTGGGCAAAAATTCCATAATAACCTTTCAGCATGTTGTAATTCAAGTGTTCTGAGAGATAACTAGACTTCTGCACCTCCAATCACAAGTCATTCCAGAGAGAGCGTTCCTATTGGCTGTTCATTCAACGGAGGCAGCTGTAAAACACTTGTGAACTCTGATCAAACGGTCAAACTAGGCAGCGCTGATCAAATATGAATCAATATTCTGTTACTGTAATGTCTATTTCTCTCCTCAAATGTTTTCAGAAATATCTTGTAGTGTACTGTTTAGCTGTAAAATGAGAAAGTTTGTGACCCGGCCGCCTTGTTGAGATCAGTTGAGGAAATACCAAGCACCGCCCACCAGCCGGAGCAAACTTTCTCATTACAGTAACAGAATATTGATTCATATTTGATGCGCTGCCTAGTTTGACCATTTGATCGGAGTTTGCGAGTGATTGACAGCTGCTCAGAGACGGCAGGCTCCTGCTCGGCTCTGATTGGTTGTTTTCCTCCAGTCTGTGATATCTTGCAGATACCATTAGGAGCACTGGAGGACACAGAGGCACATGATTTTTCTTTTTCAGATTACCTGTCTCGTGTACTACTATCAGGATATAGTGACCGTTTTATAAAAATAACTTTTTATAATCATATTTGCTCCATTTCTACCTACTGCTGCTTTAAATACCGATCCTTATATGGTACAGTCTTGCTCATCTGTTATTGTAATGACTATAATAATATGGATATTCATACAAGTGGATTTACATCCTGTTGCCCTTGTGCAAACTTGAGACAGTAGAAGACTTGAGACTAGAGGTCAGTAAGTAGCTTTCAGGGCAAAACATATTGATATATGAAACTAATCTAGGCTGGAAATATTTGACAAGTGTGCCTTGACAAATCATGTTCAAAAAGAATTGCAGCAATAGCACTTTTATAATTGATGCTCATCCACAGGCTTGTAAACAAAGTTTGTTATGCAAATTCCCTGTAATACTGTCTTCAGTCCAGCCAAGTGTGCTATGCTATTACATCTCTATGATATACTGTATAAGTGTTGATGTTACAAAGAAAACATTCTGTCAGCGTTTATTCTGGGATTTATGTCCATCTGCTCCATACATTCATCATTTTAAACGTTCATCCAGTGGCCCAGGCTTTTCTCCTGCATCCTCAGGGCCTGATGGATTGTTGACCTTCATCAGTGACTTTCTGTCACCGCGGACGTCTGCGGCATCCATTCAGCGCGGGACGACTTTCCGAGAGGGGACAGGAGGGCGCCGAGTCGTTCAGCCAGTGTAAGCACTGTGTCGCTTGACTGGGAAAGACACAAATATTTGATGAGTCCCCCCAGCTAGCGCTGCATTAAAGATGCAGCACCGTGTCCGACACAAACTCGGCAGCAGCTTAAGGAGCAGTTTACTCCGAGTTGACTGTGATCAGTGATGTCAAAAACAAAAACAAGGAGCGAAGCTAAGAAGTTGTGCAAACAATTCGTACTCGACTCGAGAGCCAGAAAAGTTCAAGTGTGGGATCGGCTGCTGAACAACGGCCTTAAAGATAAGCAGCAGAAAGTTCAGGAAGTGGAAACTTTATGCACACGGCACATGGACCACTGTACATAGTATGTATAGAGATGTGAGGCCGAGCAATTTCTTATTTGTTGTGACACGCTGAGTCGTGAAGCAACAGTCCTAAGGCTATGTATGCCAGGAAATATCACAGTCCCAATATCCCTGGCCCTAACCTAGCCTAGTATGTACAGTAAAGGTTGATTAGTGAGGCATAAAATTGCAGCAGTCATGCAGTAAATCTAGCTGTCTTTACTGGCTCACTGATAGATATTTTACTCTGGGTCTTTAAAATCACACCACGGCTCCAATCACGCTCCGATGTTCTCCGAGGACCGGCCACTCGCCTCTATAGGAGACTCCTGTAATCACATTCATTGTCTGTCACAATCCTGCCTCTGGGTCTGCAGCCTTGATGTGTCTGATATTAGCAGAGTAAAGAATGAAAGAAAAGAAATAACAATTCAAATGCTTAACCCCCCCTGTGCTGTAACTAATGGCATATATGCAGTATTTATTTATCGGCAGTTAGGGTTAAATCAGGCATTTGCATGGTGGTCTCAGCACGGCCTACTGAGCCAAAGCTGATATAATAAAGTGTGAAATAATTTAGACTAAGCATTCTTAAAGCATTTTAAGATGCTGAGGGGGGAAAAAGCTGCTTTTGCGGAAAAAAGGGAGACGATCAAGACTGCAGCATTAGGACGAGGCAAAGTCCTTATCAGCACACGGGGAGGAGAACAAGGAGAAAAGGAACAAATTCACACCCTTATTCCCAACCTGTGCCCTATTTCATTTCACAAAATGATGCCCAACCATTTGCCTGCAGTTACATTCATTGAAAATCCATCCCTGCGTTAATGGAATTATAAGATGTAGTGCACCTAATCAAATGGAATTGATTCAAGTTGCTTTTTGGCCCAGGGCCCTCGCAGCTCAAGGGCTCTGCCTGTGTCTTCTGTTCGTCTGATGGTCCCTGGCTTTGAGGAAACAGACTGGATAGACTGAGGAATATGTGCGTACCTGTATGTGTGTTAACAACAGAGTTTTGTTAGCTATTTCTTTGCAGTCATGTGCATTTTGCTGTTGGCGTTGACTCTGTGAATTTAGTTCAAACTGTGTGCGTGGATGCTGGGAGGTGTGTTGGCCCAGTGATGGAAAGAGTGAGCAGAGATGTCCAGTAGCTACTAGGACACAGAGATGAAAAGCAGACAGATGGCTAAACAAGGCAGCCAATGCTCGATGCAGATCAACCTTTATGTATGCATGCATAGTTTTCCTCCTCGCAAAGCTTTCTCAATACTAACACAAATGAAGAAGAAGCACTGTCGTGCTATAGCAGCTGTGAGGCTGTACTTGGGCATAGCGGGGCTTTGAACTAAATGCTAACGTCAGCATGCTGACATGCTCACAATGACAATGTTAATATGCTGTTGCTAAACAGGTATAATGTCTACCATGTTCACTTAGTTTAGTGTGTTAGCATGCTTACATTAGCTAATTAGCATTAAACACAAAGTATAGCTTTTAGTATAGGGTTCATAGATGTCGAGACATTTCACTAAAAAACAAAAATGTCAACCTGCTGGTGGTGCTAAAAGTAAAGTCAGATCAAGACCAAAGTTAGTTAGTAGCTTCATCCTCTTGAGATCACGAAAGGCTGCACCTAATTTCATGGCAATCCATAGTTGATGAGATATTTCAGTCTGGACCAAGGTGATGGGTGGACCGACAAACTGACCGACATTGCCACCCCTAGATGTTTCTTCATTAACTTCATTGGTGTTGAAATGACAACAAACAAGACGAACCCATGCAGAGGTGAGAGATGAAACTGATGACTGAGGTTCTTTCAGAGATGCTTGCAAGGTCAGAGCCACGAAGCACCGCTCGTGGTACATTCTTAGCTTTGCAGTACTGTGGAGAGAATTAACAAGATTTAAACATCAGCTTGCAGGCTGCATTCACCACACCGACACACCTTTTCTGAAACGGCTGCCTGACAACTCTTTCACATGCAAGGGCTGCTCTTGTGAAAGAGAACAAGTCAGTTAAAGATGTCCTTGTAAAAAAAAAAAAGTAAACATGTTTTTTCAATTAGAATCTCATTCAGCATGGATACGAGACAGTTGCAGAACTACCTCAGGATTGAATTGAATCAGCAAAGCGTGCAGGGAGGTGAATCAGAATATGTGAATAAGTTGGTGGTGAAGGTGGAGCAGAGCAAAAAGAAAAGACAGACTCAGACAAAATGTGCTCTGAATGGAGGGGAGAGATTTGCACGTTTACAAAAGCTCATTCTAGAAAATCCGCGATCAGATTCTCTCTCTCGTCTTCAGTGATGATGAGGTGCAAATCAGATAAAGCCCAGACCTCACATGAAAACACAACCTTTTTCCCCCGCTCTCTGAAAGCATGCAGCCAATTGCGTATGACAAATTGAGAGTATTTTGCAATGCCCTTTGCCGAGCTCGTGCAAAATTAGTTTCCCTGCCTCTTTCTCCTGTTTCCCTGTGGTGGACACCCAAGTCTCCCGTTTCCTGCATGCCTTGCAAACACAAAGGGAAAGTAGTGACATTTATTGGGCCCGAGTTTATTTGTATTCCATCTCCTCCTTCACTACATGTCGGCTTTTATGTGCTCACTCAGGCGAAACATTAAAGAAGCTCATTCTTTATTAATCCTCACAATGACAATTCAAAGCTTCCGACACACCGACTTTACCGTGTGTGCTTGCACTTTCTACTTTGAGAAATCAGGTTACGGTCATTATTTTTCAAACATCCCTTAGTTGTTGGCGTATATATAAACTTTTGCACCATTCAGGCTTTTCATTTTTGTCAAATGGGACAAATAAGTAGAATTACTGCACATAAAGAGTCGAAGTAAGTATTTTCCACGGGAAATCTTTGATAACCTTGCTCCTCATAATGTTGCATTAGAGTCTGCACTCAGCTGGTGAATGACTTGACCTTGTTATGTCGGCACTCTAAATCATCGTGTTTGCCTCATGTTTATACAAATTCATCAACATGGAATTCATTAATAACAGCAGACGGACCAAGGCTGAGGTTTTTGCGTATTTTCTGCAGCGTTTTACCTGAACACAAAACAGCTGATCCAACGCTAAATTAGTCACTTTGCATTTTGTAGCTGCTCTGGGCTCAGTTTTACAGTTCAACATCTGTGCTGACCCCGAGGAGCGATAACCAGACGTGGCAGATACCACAGCGCCGATGTGCTGGGGGGTGAAATCGACTGTGTTGTCTGACATGCATTTGATTAGACGTGAGGCCATATTCAGGTATACAACACTTGATGTTGTATTTGTAGACTCCAAATCAATACTGGGACAGCGATAAGGGTTTATGTTGTGGCGAATGAGAGAGTCAGACATACTTTATTCAATCTGCCTTTTCCCATAACCCTGTTTTCTCATACACGTAGAATTACAGTAATACACAGATACTACTACACATTAAATGTTTGTAATTTTGTGCACATTCAACACAGTTCATCATCTGTTTGGAAAAGGGCAGGCACTTTCAAAAAATACTTGGCAGGTGATTGGATGAACCATTTGTCAATCAAACTCTTGCCGAAGCCAGTCGGGAGAAGAGCGGAAACATCTTTTCCATCGAGAAAAGGCTTCAGTACTGTTCCAATTCAGATATAACTGATGTTATTGCCTCTACACTAAACCTCTTCAGGAGCCGCCATTATTGTTTAGAGCAAACAGTCGCCTCTCCGTATCGCCTCACACACACCTAAGCCACGCCCGTATAGCTGCCAGTGGCTCCTCACAGGATGCTGATTGGTCCGTGGTCTGGCTTGCCGGACACAAACGCATTACTTGAAGCGTGTTTAGGTGGATTTTCGTGTGAGATGTGATCCTGTCATTCTCACGTGACCTTGTGACATTGCGAGAATCCAGCTGCCATGCAAGGTAACTGGGAGGAAGGTAGATTGATTATGGGATTTGGTGCTGTTGGGTAAGAGAATCAGAGTTCATTTTTAACCATATAGTTAAATTTCAATGAACACTACTTGACACATGTCAACATGCTATGCATGTGTACGTGTATGTGTTTATGTGTGTGCAACCCTGTCTCCTTAAAACGGGTGTGTAATAAGAGAGCGGCAAAAAAGAGATGTGTCAAATACACTTTAAAACATATTCACCACAGTTCTATAGTATGTGAAACAAATGAGCTGAAACAAACTGCATCAGTTTTATTATATTTTCAAAATGTAGCAACACTTTTTAAAGAAATCTGCAATTTTGTAATCTAAAATCACATTGTTAGAGCGGGAATAGTGATGGCAGCAGCGAGCCAAGTGTTGCTGTGTGTTGGTTGTATCTTTGGCTGATGACTGAGGAGGAATTTCAGGAAATTAGGACTGAGGCTACAATTTGGTCTTAAATTGTGCTGAGGGAACATTAGGCTGAGGAAAAACAGAGGTGTTGTTATCGTAGGGAAATCAATACTCCTTTGTAATCTTAACTCGAGCACAACAACCATCTTTTGTGTGTGTGTGTCTGCATGTGCCGGGCAATCAGATAATGCTTTGTCTAATGTCTGCTTCCGAAGGTTGTTTTGTTTTTTTCAAGTCCTTATCAAACCACAGCCCAATTTAATGCTTGAAGTTGTGACGTTACTGACAAGCTTCTGATGTACAAATCAAATACTTGTCAATCATGTTTGATTATTTTTATGATTACAAGAGGCTTTCAACACATTGCATTACAGCTGCAGGATCAAATCTGTGTGGGACAAATGAGACTCCATGCTGAAAGGGTGGCAGCGGGCAGACAGATAAAAGGTTCTAAAATAGGAACAAATTGGTACAAACATGGTGGGGAGGAAGTTAAGAGAATAACACCAGAAAGGAAAAACAGAAACATTCTCTCTTCATGGACAAAGAAACAATAAGGAAGGGGACTTATGTAGATAACGTGATAACATCAATAATCAGAATACTCTTTAAAGAGTTCACAAACTGTTGTTATGTTGTTGTGTATTGGTTCAAACACAGTGAATACACAGTGATAGTAGCAAAATGTTCACAGCATTTTAAAGCCATTCAGGAAAGTTTCCCTGATAAGCTCACGATGCCATCAGTGACTCTGCTACTTTTAATGTTTCAATAAAGTTCAGTGATAATTCAATACATCCAGAACGAGGTGGAAGTAGAGGGCTGAAGCGTTGGGGTAGCCACTACTTCAAGACATAATGATGGATTATGACCAAACCAGACTGCGTGCGGAAGTGCACAATCAGCTAAATGTGAGCCAGAGGCTGAGATTTTCATAAATATGTATGGCATCTTACATATTGTTAAGAGCCCGCAGTGAATTACAGATCAGCATTATCAATTCAGAGATACATAATTCGGCCGAGGTACATTTCAAAAGCGGCTTACTTCGTGAGATGCAAATATGACAAAATAGTCCCAAAGAGCAGAAGAACATTAAGTGCCTCGCTTGACGTTCAGGTGCATACAGAATGAGTTCAAGTGGCATTTTATCCCGGTAGTTTGATAGGTTTCTACCTATCAAAGTACAATTTAAAGAATCCTCCTCCAAGGAGACTTCATTATAAGAAACTTGCAGAAGAAAGTTTGCAAAGTCCAGACTTGATGGGGGGCATGGGGCAAGAACTCTGAAACGATATCTGCAGCGGTCTCTCTCACAATCTCGTTTTCAGCTTCTGAAGCAATGACGGGCCAGCAGAGCACAACTGTACCGCAATTAAGCTGTCTGTGATTTTTAATTAAAACTAAGAGGCGTGATCCGTCTAAAACTTTGTTTGCCTTTCAGGCAACACAAGTTATCATCCTCATAATGGATCCGATTATAATGTTGCATGAAAAATGATCACATTACCATTTTGAAATAATAAAGGGCAGGCAGAGAGAAAGAGAGAGAGAGAGACAAAATAAGTTCCCCTTCCGTCCTTGCAGTTTGCCATCCAAACATTGTTACAATTAGGACAATAATTGTGATAGAGACATGAATTATTCAAAGGTGTGAAGCAGTTTCAGCTGTAGCCGGTAGGCACAATCAATACGCCGTCTGACGCCTTCACCAAGGCAAAGACCATTACAAGTTCTAATGCATCGGAGTAGCTTCTGAACCAAAAAGCAATTTAATGTTGATATCTCCGGGGACTGCGACGGAGAACTTGAGAGGGACAAACAAACAAAAGCGGCACAGCGGCGAGCACACACAGCCCTGAGGGATACAAGCCTTTACTGTACAAAACTGTCGACTCTGACTTTTTATTGACAACCTGAACATCAAAACTGTAGCTCTTTTGAGGTCTAGTTGCAGAATGAAAGAGCGGCTGAGACAGGAGACAATATATACACATGAGTGCAGACCCATACAGTCAGACACACCAAACCCTGGCAGAAAAACATGCTGTATTAACCTTTGTTCATTGTGCCTCTTCTTCAGTTTGCCTCATCTGTCATATTTAGCGGAGTCTTTATTTAGACACTTTGGTGCTAATTTATGTGGAGAGGCCGGTCTAAGTGGAAAAATCAACTGGAGAAGCATAATGAGGAGGAGGGAAACCAACACATTCTCATACAACGGTTCATATCTTATAAAAAAGTTATTCCTCCTTTTTCGCTCATTTTCCTAAGAATGTCCAGCAACACGTGTCAGTTTACAATCATTACATGCATACAGTCTTTTCAAAATAAACTTCCGTCTTCGCGGAAAACAACTTCCATAGGTTAAGGCAACAAAAGAACTTAGTTAGGTTTAGGAAAATATCGACCTGGTTTGGCTTAAAATGACTCTGGAAGAGGCGTTACGTTAAGTTACGTGACAAATAAATCAACGTTGACTTCTGGTTTCACACTGGTTTTCTGGGCGATAGTCCAGTATTTTGTGATCCACCCACCCACTCCAACCTCCTCCCTCTCTTTGTATTTCCTGGTTCGCGATTACATACAAATAGATTTTGTGGATATACACAAATTATTAGGGCTGTGACGAAATATCGCGTTTTCGGAGCTCCACACACATCAACACACACAGCGCAGTCAGTGAACAGCTGATCAGAGACTACGCCCATTGCTGTAAGTGTATTAAAACTTTGCAAGTGTAAAGCCAAGATACGTTATCACACCTGTTCAACAAGCATAAACACGATGAAACGGTTAAACATGTAGGAAAGCAACGTTTCAATCTGCTCCGTCCGCAGTCTCTCACCCACCGCTGCTGTTTACACAAGCACAGCGCATTAGCATGGCGGCTAACAGCGAACTGTAAACACGTGTAAGTTATTTAGTTGAGTTGTGAATGACTTTAGTTCCCTCTAGTAAGCCGTGTTTCAGTGTTATTAATTTATTATCGTCATAAAGTATAAGAGCAACGTAACCCTCTGCTACACAAGACTGAAACTAAAGCTGGCAGTAGGCTGTGTAGTATCGTCTATCGTGTATCGTATCGTATCGTATCGTATCGTATCGTATCGTGAGATGAGTGAATCGTCACACCCCTACAAATTTCTTTTCATAAGTAGCTTTGAACAGTGTATGAGACCAGCCTGTCTCATCCCAACTCATCACATACTGATGCTGTGTCAGACCCCTCGGCGTCACTTTTTGGTCGCAGTAAACACGTGCATAATGTGAATGAACCAAAAACACTTTAGGCAACAAAAGCACTATAGTTAGGTTTAGGAAAAAACAACATTGTTGGGCTTAAAATTACTACATTTTTACAGTGCAAATGTGACTTGATGTTGTGAACACGGGATACGAGCGAACAGGTGATTGTAAAGTGAAAGTGAAACATAACGCACATGACACGAACAGCGGTCTCCTAGATGAAAGCCTTGTGTTTGTTGGACCCATCCACCTCCCCTCCTGACCGCCCTGTGTCTCTTTCGCTCTCTATAATACGTCACCACAGCACTTCCCCTGAGCGTTTACTGTTGCTGCGGTTTACATTGTAATTAATGGAAAGCCCTGTGCATCTCTACCGCTAAAGGGTGCCTTGTGTATCGGTATCAAACATGACGGCCATGACAAAGCGCTGGTATTGACGCCCTGGGAATTAGAATGGGCTGGGGGAAACATAATATTTTACTATTTTTTATGATACTAAAACTGCTACATCAGTAATTATTAACTTTGTCAGGAAATCCATAAGCAATCCTTCTTTGTTAAGCTCTATGTGTTATTATTTTCACTTTATTATGTACAGACAGATGTTGAGGGAAAAGAACCTTCACAATAACTGTCAGAAAGCTAAAGTGCTTCTCTTTATACTCACACAAGTCAATTTAAACTTTGCTAGATTAGAATGTATTGCATTGGTTTTTTAAATATTTTGTATCTAGGACTCGCAGGATTGATTCATTATTGTTAGGTATATTATATGTAACAATCTGAGGCTAAATGAAGGCTGAACAGCATATAGTACAGAGAGAGCAGTTCCATTTGATGACATCCTCAGGCACTACCTCGCCATCAATCGTACAAGTGCAACACAAATTCCTCTCCTCCCCACAAAATGAAACTCAAACCTTTCCTGTTTTTTTTGTTTTTTGTTTTTTTTACCTGATGGAACCAAGGTGGTCTTTTTTCCTTCAGGTCTATTTGGTCGGCTTCATCGGCTGAAACCATCGTCTATAGGGAAAAACAAAAACAAACAGAAAAATGTGTAATCCTGTTCCTCTGCGAGGAAAGTCTGATAGCCTCGGGGGTTTGGTGCTGATGGGTTGCTGCTGCTCCATTGGGTAAGAGAGGTGTAGCAGAGCAGATAGAAACTGACCGTGGAGGCAGACGGCCCACATTTCCACACAGACGAAAGCTGTTCCTGGCACAACAAATACAGTTTTATTTACTGTATAACTGTATGAAATATTGTGGACATTTATGGATTTACCTTTCTATACCAGACAGCTGTCAGCTATTGTATTCTGTAGGTGATGACCTCAGTAGTTATCTCGACAATGCCCAATGATTTGTGCTGATATTTACAGTGGACTTTCATTATGACTGATTTCTCACTACAGTCGCAAATCAACAACACATCCAATGCGGTTTGCATTAGCTTATGTCAGCAAATGACTTCCATTTGCTCCAAAACACCTCAGATCGATTTACTCCACGAAGAGGAATAGCCCTATTTGAAATATTCTAATGTAAGTTCTGCCCTGGAGTTGAAACAATCAAACAGATGTATTAGTCTTTCTGTTCCTGCTAGTTGGAATATACTTCACTCTTTTCTATTTCCTTTTAATTCTGCAGGACCTTTTTGGTCTTCCCGGGCCTTTAGTTTTAGTCCGCTGCAGGCATTAGAAACATGTTAACAGAGATATGAAACGCCATTCATCAGGGCTGACACCAAATCTCCAAAATGACAAGGCGTCGGCAGGATCTTAGACTTTATTGGCCAGGAGATGAATGGACCTGAGGAGTAATTCAAAGTGAAAAATCAGTCCCCTGAGAAATAGATCCCCTTTATTCTAGGCACTGTGAAAAATTCCTATTAGAAAGTGGAGCACTTTTTCTTCGCCACCCTAATTTACAGTTGGCAGTTAGGCGACACACTATACCTTAACTGTGCAATCCAATTGCGTGGAACCTGATTGATTTTGAAGGGAGAAAATAACAATGATAATTCCTTCACTGTCGAGGCAAGTGTTGGGTCTACTCAACACTCAGGGCATTTTTAACTTGTGTTCGATTCACTTTCTTTGACGTCTTAAGTCATCACTAAGTTATTTCCTTGCAACAAATTGAAAACTGTAATTCACATGACTAAGGCCCAAGACAAATATACATAAGCTTAAACTTTGACTGAAGAGGCACTCGAATAAGAAACTATTTAGAAACTCATTTAATCACACACAGTTGAAAGTATTATAATCAGTTACAGCAAAGACTTGATGATCTTTCAAGATGCACGGATAAACTCAAATATTTATTCTTTACTTTTCCTTAAGATACGTATTGAATAATGAAAGTGAATATATTCAAATTGTACTCCAGGGAGTAATGTTTTGATTTACATGCCTGTAACTTTCTCTGCCTGTCTGATTCTATTAGCGATTTTAGAGAATCCCTTTTCTTTATGACTAAAGTCAAGTGATTTTTCGACATCTACCAGTTACAATAAATCATATATAATTGTCCATTTTATCTCAAACTCTATCATCACTATGTTTTTACTTCAGAAACTCCCTTTTAAAAGAGGAAAAACAGCTAGAATGCACGTCTATCATGTTCCATCATGTGCAATCATACTGTAATGCTGCTACAGCTGCTTTACTGTATTCAATTTTATTTGTGTTTTATTGGCAACATAGAAAGAAGATTTATTTATTATGATGACAAAAGAATCACTTCCTGGTGAGATTCTGGGCTATTAAATGAAGGGTGAGACTGAATCTCTGACCCCATGGTAGCTATGAGGTGTGACACGTGTGCAATGTAACTGGAGCTGCGATGTTGGCGGGTTACAGCAGACAGCGGTAGAAATAAAGGGATGGTGTCCGAACTTTTTGGGGCGAATAATAGACTTGAGATTTGCTGCGTCTTAACATATCATTTTAGCGAGTTTATGAAAAGTTAGTCCCCAAGTCTCCTGTCTCACACCAGTAATTCTAATGACTTGCTCATTAATTTAATGACACGGCCCGTGTTCCTCGTATTTTTATTTTTCATATAAAATATATTTCAACACAAGGCCGTTTGCGGACACCTCAGTGAAATGAATCAATCATCCCCATGTTCTATGATGGTGTGCCAGCTATTTAGCTTTTCGCTTTTATTGTGCATCATTGTGTACCCCGATGACATGACACCGTAACTTCTCCTCTTTTTAACCTCCTAGGTGAGGTTTCACTTTGTTATGTCATGAATGTCTTTTGGAAAAGTTAACCCTTATTTTATATATCAAGAAATGGACTGGTGATAAATGAAGGAAAGTATCGTGTGAGAGGAACTCCTCTGATACTGTGGTGAGGTCAGTGAGTGATGAAGTTTCCACTTTGCCCTGTTGTGCTTATAACAGTCGGGAGACTTTCATTCCTGCACACTGGAAAACGTAGACTCAGTGGTCTAATCATTAGACCACTGAGTCTTCGCTATAAACTCTAATACATCTGATCATTGCATTTATCCTGGCTCTACGGTGGCTCATAGAGAAAACACAACCAAGTACAGAAATGTGCTGCAAGAAGCTCACACGACTACAGAATCTGTTTCCAGGGGACACCAAATAATGAAGCACACAGCTGAAGTTAACCTAATATTGGCCTTTTGCTGAATATTAGCCTGCCAATTCGAATAATCTGACAAAATACACACAATTAATTGTGAACCGGGCTAACGTTAGCTGGCTATAACGTTAAGAGTTAAGTTCAGAACCCGTAATAAGTTAAACTTCAAGTAGGTTTTGCTGACAAGACGAATAAAATGAAACTTTGCTTAATTTACTTTTTGCTTAATTTATATGTATATATAGGGCTGTCAATTGATTAAAATATTTAATTGCGATTAATCGCAAATTAATCACACATTTTTTATCTGTTCAAAATTAACCTTAAAGGGAGATTTGTCAAGTATTTAATACACTTATCAATCTGGGAGTGGACAAATATGCTGCTTGATGCAAATGTGTGTATATATTTACTATTGGAAATTAATTAACAACACTAAACAATGATACATATTGTCCAGAAACCCTCACAGGTACTGCATTTAGCATAAAAAATATGCTCAAATCATAACATGGCAAACTCACATTATTATCGCATTTATTTATTTTTTTTACTGACGCTTTCTTACATTCTATAATTGGTTCCTACCAGTATGGTCTTATCACCTGCACACTGAACAATCTCATATCATATTTCATTTTTATCATAATAAACAATGTGTAGATAATTGTGTAGCGTTTTTTCACAGACCACAGCTGATATTCTTCATCAGCTGTTACATAAGATGATGCAAGGAAAAAATGGAAAAAATTTAATTTCTGTTATCACCATGGCATTATCTAAAACTGGTCATCATTCAGCAACTGAGCATACATTTAACATCCACAAGGCGTCAGGACATCCACAAAGGCAAATCAAGAGCGGCTGAAACATTCTTAGTGTCTCTTGGCGCTTCATTAACACGTTAGCTGCCTATTTTTTGCAACAAGGAATCAGAGGAATGAACGATTATCGTCAGTTCTTATTACTCTGTGGCATTTGGGGAACAGGAGGACATTATCTTCATATGCTGCGTCTCCTTGTAATCACCTTTCCCCCCCCCAGATTAATGACAGGAAATGGGTCTTTAGGCAAGGATGAGTCACCCAGTGCAGGCAGGCCACGTGGTGTTTTTTTTACAGACTGGAAATCATAGTCGTCATATATGCATGTGTTTTTATATTCAAAGAGAACAGAGGGTTGTCCTTCAGTGTTCCACTTAAATAGCAGGTATATGTTACCTGCTGTGGGGATACAGTGAAGCTTGTAATCCTGCTGAAGTGACCTGCTTGTCGTCTCGGGTGCCTCCATTCTCTCAATGGTTTTTAACTCTAATAGTCATTACACCAGAGCCAATACTCCTGCCAGGCCAGCATGAAGGAGGATAACACCTTTCTATAACTGGAAACAATAACATGTGGTTAGTGGGATTAGTTATAGCCACTTGAGAGAAAGAGCAAAATGTTGTTTGAGAGAAATTTTGTGCTAATATTATTTGTACAAATAGGTGGATAGTTTAAAAAGAAGTGGACAAACACCTCCTTTTCATATTATTTTTTTGTTGACAGGGCCAGTGACATATTGTGGCCTTAACGGTGTTGCAAAAAACTATTTTCTCTCTCCTCTCCTCAGTGTGAATGTGACAGACAGACATTCCACTAAACATGCAGAGCCGCTCGCATGTGAAACACAATATTCATTTTCAATTTTCCATTTGATTTCAGACAATACAATCGTCAAAAGACGGTGTCAAACTCTACTGGTTAACAAACTGAGAGAGAAGATCAAGATGAGCCTGCAGGGAGCTGATGAACGTGATATGGTCTCTTTATGTTTTTGGTCCAATGAGACCGACCTGTGACAGACGCAGTCTCTTTACATTTTGTTCTATCTTATTTCAAGCAAAATGCATTAAAAACCAGCGGAGTGCTGTCTGCATCAACGCCGTCTTTGTCACGCCATATCAGCAATATGCCCGAGGTGAAAAGTCTCCCCTGTCACATGTCGCCTGTCAAAAGTCTCTCACGTCTGTCTGAGTGAAAAAGAATCTGCCCAGTTCATGTGCAGTTCAGCGTCTTTCTGAATTAATATCAAACCGCTTTGTCTTTCTATCAATGATTCATCAGAGAACCTTCGTACAACATATAGGTGACTCTACTGTAATCACCGCTGCCACATGCACTGGTTCGCCCTGCAGACGTGATGACAGAGAACCAATAGCGAGTGCCCCAGAAGACTGAAGGTCAAAACGACTCTGCCCTCCATTTTACTCTGGATTTCTACACTTTCCTTTCACATTACAAGCTTGATTTACCTCAATCTCCAAGGGGCTTAAAACTATTACCCAGTGATCTTAACGAACAACTCAAAGCCAAAGATTGCAGACTGCTTATAGAGCCTGGTTAATGCTCTTTTAACCACATGCCATTTTCAGTTTGAAAGATGAAACCATAATATATTTGTCCATTTGCACTTTCTTAGACTCCTTATCTAATCAAAGACTAATACAATAGCATTGAATTAATTTTAAATTGCGTGTGGTGAGATTACATTTATGTGTTGTGACACATGTGTAGCCTTTACACTGTAGCATTTAATGTAAATATTACAGTACCACATCAGTGATTTCTTGTAAAAAAATCAATCAAGAGGTTAGCCTTGTTCCAGACCTCTAAATTGCAGCCCATATCTCCTTCTTGGTCAATGATTCAAAGGTCATCAGCCTGGGTGAGTAGAGAGGGTCGTTCATTGATCCCAGAGAAGGATATTTGAAGGTATTGATACATGAAGGGATGCTATAATGATACGAGTATACCTCCACATTTACATGTAAATGTTGAGATGCTCTACTGCTCCAACTCCGTTGCCCAAGTTTGCTCCTAACACTCAGATAGGGTGACACACAAAACAGGAATTTGTGAGATCAATTCGCACATCAATATATTTTTGGGAACTTTTGTTATTGTCATGAGTACTTTCCCACAGAACCCGAATATTACATGGCGAAAAAGCAACATAATTATTTTCCGTAACGAGGTCGATTATCTGAGCTTTTGCATCACAAATAAAGTCATCAACCAATCATGTCAGATCTACTCCTTCCGTTCTTACCTTTCACAATAAAAGCCCTTGACATACAGTATAATATTCACCTTCGCCTGTAAATAAAAGCTCATGTCATTGTGTCGCTACAACCGTAGTAATGGGCTTGTCACAGTTATTCATTCGATTTCTGGCATAAAAGAGGCGTCAGAGTCACGTCAGGTTCCTGTGTGGAGGTGAAGGAGTGCCAACTCTAACAAAGCGTCTCAGTCAGAGCCCTTCTGAATAGTCAATCAGCACCGTACTGTGAGCAATGTGTGAGTGGATTTAAAACTAGGGAACACTAGCAAATATAAAATAATTACTAGTATTACTATTATTACTTTATTATAATAATTTTGCTGAATACAGTTAGAATTACAGCCTTAGTAAATGACTGTAAAAAGGGAAAAATTCTGTGAATCAGTGCTTCAGTTCATGTTTTCAAAATAAATATTTACCTGTGCTTTTTCTTTATTGTTAAAGGTGCAGTGTGTAGGATCTGGCAGCATTTAGTGGCAAGGTTTCAGATTGCAACCAACGGAAACTTCTTCCGTGTAGAAGTTTCAGTACTGTAGAAACATGGCAGCCAGCTGCGTGAAGAGGACACGCTCCCTATGTATATTTGAAGAGCTCATTCTAAGTTAACAAAAACACAATGTTTTTTTATTTTCAGGTGATTATACTCTACATAAAACATTCATAATAATATTATACTCCATTTTTGCCAATAGATCCCTGTAAATGTTAAACACTGTTCCTGTAAACTCGCAAAAAGAGCTATACAGAGGGATTTTTCTTGATCCTGTACCAAAGTACCATGATAATTTGTAATTAAATATAGATAGATAGATAGATAGATGGATGGATAGATAGATAGAAAGATCCATTTTCAGATGCTCAGATATCTGTCTGAAAAGGAGCTCATGCTGAGACAACATGATGACTGTTCTCTTTTCAGCCCAGTAGTCATAATGAGTTCATGCCAAGCGAGCTCACACACATTCTGAAAGTGATACATATCTCTACGCACATAAAATACTATATTTAAATAAAGTTCACCGGCATTGTGTGACATTTCTGGCAACATAACACAGCAAAAGGACGAGAGCAAAGATAAGCCACGCTTCCTACACACATGTCCGCATATTTCCAGCGCGCGTCCACACACTTTGCTGTGGGATGAGGATCATTAGTCCTGTTTCTCTGACACCTTGAGTGTCGGGGTGGTGAGTCACTTGGCAGTTGTAGTGAATCTGACTTACTCGGGAGCAGCGCAGGCATTGGCAGCTTTTGACTCGGCGTGCCAAATGTCTCAACATGCTGTAGTAACACTGGTGCTCTTCTGTGAATAAAGAGGATTGTTACTTGAGAAAAGGGTGATGAAGAGGGTTAGTTCCTGACAGAAAACGTGAGAAAAATGTGAATTGGTGAAGTACGGTGAAGTGCCATTCACAGTCACTGCAACAATTGCTTGCATTTGCTCTTAAACATTAATCTGTGTGAATGTACATAGTAGTTATCACCAAATAATAATAGAAATTCACCAAATCTTAGGTAGTCTAATAAAGGAAAATATGTCAATTCCACATCCAACAAAAAAATAAGACTTTATTTAGAAGAGTACACGCTGCAGTCAACATTCAACCTCGTTGACCAGTCAGTTTCCTCATCCAGCATGAAAAGCTTAACCTACAACGGCCTTTTTCCTTTTCTTGTTTCAGACCAAGCCAATAATATTCTGCACGCTCTCTCAGATGGCAGGTAAAACATTGGCACGGAGAGACTCCCCGCTGAACACGTAATCCCTTTTTTAAAACTAGAAAGCATTTCCAAGAATAGCATGTCAAACAGACATACCACATGTTGAGATGCACAGCCAACGAAGCTCAGCAGAGCAGGCCCGGTGGTGCCGTCCCCGCAGCTGTGAACAGGCAGATGACAAGGATTATTGATGGTGTTCTTATAGTGCAGTAAAAAATTCTAAATGAACATTGAGCACTGGCTCGCAAAAGAGGAACTGCCCTTCAATTAATTTGGCTCAATCCTCACTCTATAAAAAAGAATGGTTGCATTGCGAGGCCAATTTGACAGAAATGCTGCCAGATCACCTCAGGACGGAAGTGTGCTGGTAGATTCTCCATCACGTCATCAGGGTTATGGATGTCATTTAATGTTATAAACTGCATTGATTTAGTTTTTTTTCCATTGCTGCCATCTGAAAGAACAAACATACCAAACATGATAATAATGTTGATGTCTCAGTCAATTATAAACTGCAAAACCTTTACTCTGTATGTGTTGTATCACACATTGCACAAATTCAGGGGATACATGTTGGCAGTGCGATTAATTAAAATCTCACTCTGCCAGAGTTGTGACTTTGTTTGTCAACAGTTAAGGTGAAAGACATTGCAGTGGGAATAAGTGAAAACAAACAAAGATGCACACATTAACCCTCATCCTACCGATCGGCATCCCCGCAGACTACAGAAGTATACTTGTTGGTGCTCTTTGGTGCGTTATTCTATCATTACAATTTTTCATGACTTTGTCAATCAATTTGTTGTTTTTTAAAAAAAAGACATATGTATTGGGGTCCCCAGTCAAAAGCACCGAATTCCGCCTATGCAGTTTTAATATATGGAATTATTTATTGACACACTATCTCGGGGGAAGAGGGTGATGTCTAGAAGGTAACCATCAAATTGTGAATACTTGCAAAAACTCTTGCGAGACTCGTTGCCCGACGGCCTGTCCTACCCTTAACCATTCAAGGTCAATGCCTAACCTTCACCATTCGAGGTCAATGCCTAACCTTAACAATTCAAGGTCAATGCGCAACCTTCACCATTCAAAGTCAATACTGTAGCGAGATTGGTGCGTGCTACTCTTGAGAAGCATTTTATCTTGTCTTGCATCTACTGGGAAGAGGAAAACAAAATTCCTCTGTCAAAAAGATTTAACATTAACACATGGAGTGACCAAAAGACACAACGGTTTTCTCCTAAAAGAGACGCAAATCCCTTTTTACGGACATCAAGTTGTCAGTTCTGATACTTAAATGGCCACAAAGATTTTCTTCCGGGAAGATAACAAACCTTTATACTTTGGGTTAATCCTTTCTCGCTTAAATGAACGAAAACTGTTATCTCCTTGATGACCTCAAAGGTCAGAAGCCTCCCCACACACACACACTCCCCTTAGCATCTGGAATTCCATAGTTCCCTAGGTCTTGACCTTTCGGTGAGCCTGAAAGTCAAAGAATCAGTGGTGGCGCAACATTGACAACTAGCAGGTATCGGGAGGTAATAGGATGACTAGTTGAATGTAAAGTTTGTTATAAGTTTAGTAAAACTGATTTTAAGATTGCTAGTGTTTATTACCGAATACTTTGTTGTATAATCATTAATGGTAATAATACGTTTTTAATGTTTTATCAGTGATGATCAATAGATGTAATGCCTAACCTTCACCATTCAAAGTCAATACCTAACCTTCACCATTCAAAGTCAATACCTAACCTTCACCATTCACAGATGCAGCTGACACAGATTTTCTCATTGTGCTCTGTCTATTTTTGTTTTAGACAATATGCAATTTAACTGTAAATTTCCCAAAATAATAATAATCTTTTTTTTCCCCCTTTGGATGACATTAATTACATAACTAATAATGTTTTGAGAAGAAATAAGTTAACATTTTGCTGTGATGGTTGTTTCTTACAGTAGTTTATTCTTGGGTCCCCAGGGTCCGCTCTGTCGGCAATCCTTCTATGTTAAATAGGTTGGTATAGGATGTTGGGTAAAGGATTCAAACACAGTAATTACAGCACATTAGCCACAGGCAGTATGTTTTTCTGCTACTATCTTTATTATCTTGGTTTTCACCACCAACAAATAACATAAAAGATGTTTTGTCTTCAGCGTTTTTCCTCGTGCCCTCTCCTGTTTTCCTCTCCCATCCTCCCACGTTCACATGACTCTATCTTTAATAGCATTATATCAAACTGTGCCACTGACATGTATACGCTGTACATGAACATGTGTGTGCTGCTGACCATGCATGGTCGGGCAGCGGTACAAACAAGAGAACAATGACAGCGAATGTCAGCTGCCATGCGACTCCCGTCAAGCTGCTCACAGCATGGCTGCTTTTTAGATCAGTTTGTTTCTGAAGCCAATTAGCTCAAGCAAACCAACTCAATGCCCGTCGCCATGGAAACAATATTGAAAGAAAAAAAAAAGATGGTCAACTGATGATGATGCCTCACGGTTAGAAGGTCAATTCTAACAAGATTAGTTTGCAGGTCTTCAGAGGCTGCCTGACGATTCACCTCCGATGAGTTAATAGTTGCAAATTAATGGAAATTTGAAATGTTTCACAACAAATGTTTTTGTTTTCTTACAAGCTGGTCGTTTGTGGTGGGGTTATAATGTGATGGAAACATTTGAGAACAAAACGGCATTGCATTCATTCATAACCCTAAATGTCCAAGCTATAACACAAACATGCTGGTAGACTTCAATAAATCAGAAATATCATTTAAATTCCAGACATAATTAATAGAGTATTAAAGAATGTATACAAAAACATGAAAATCAATAAAGGCTGCATCGAATGTCATTGCCTCATTTCTTTGTCAAACAACAGATGCACCTTGTACAGCGACCAGAATAAAGGGTTTTAGACCTTTACGACAAAAAGCGTGTTCATCTGAGAAAATAAATGAAAAAGGTTATTATTGTGGTGTTTTTTCTTCTTTTAGATCTTCTCTCTTTGGAGCTATTTTTGAATGAATGTTAATTAACATGCTTTAATGATGATTAAATCCATTTACACACAGACCACTGGAGACTTAGCTTTGAACAAAAAAACATTCACATGTGGTCTTTAGTGCAACATTAATATTTATTGGATTTAGTTGAAGTGCTGAAAGCTTAATATAGAAATGACAGTAAAATATTGAAACTGCAATGTATGCAAGTATACTATAAACGCCTAATATCTATCTCATAATTGATTTTTGGATCACCGCCAACCACCAGTAAGTCACCGGCTTTTTTCAAAATGGTTAATTCCATATTAAAACCTTAACATAATAAATGTTCAAATGAATATCCCTTTTTACAGCGTGCACTCATTTGTTTCAAGAGGAAATATTCATGTCAGCTTTTCCCATAAAACGGGCTGTACATTCTGCTCCTGAAATCCAGCTCTATAACATCATTTAATCAGCCGATCCATCTGCACTGGCATTAATTACATTCCTAATGAAAAAGGAGAGAAAAGTGGCCTCCAACATCTCTCCATCTCCTCTCTCCTGAATTAGCATATTCTGATTTAGTATAGTGTGATTTCCAGGGAAATATATGGGCAGACGTGATGGATTTAAGTGTTTTATGTTATGTTTTGGTGCGGTTTAGCATAACGTGGTGCGATCTATGAAGGTAAATGGCTGTTTGCTAAAAGCCCCAGGGCAGATTAGACCTTTGTGTTAAACATCGCTCTGGAAATAATCTGTATCTCGTACTCATTTTCAAATCTGTTATGTGAAAGCCAAGAAATATGTGTTTTTTCATGGCACAAGAAAGTTAACTTTGAAAGTTAACACTTAAAATGACACTTTTCTAAGTCATCTTGTGAGGTCAATAAACTTAAGGTTGAAGTAATAACTGTTTCGTCACACTGGCCAATGTTAAAGTCAGATTTGTTTTTCAGCTGAAGAGCATTATACACTCAGCAGTGGTCAGAAAATAAAAACACTTTTTTACAGTGTACTTTTATAGCAAGAGAATCCATTCATCCCTCCATTTTCACAAGCAGAGACAAATAATGGGCACACGGCATTAAATTTACTGTGCATGGTTCCATTGATTTTGGATAGCCTATTACCTTTCCTACAGTACCTCGGGACAGAACTTTCCATTCAGCAGACCTCCGTGGTTATCTTACTGTAAATCCACAATATTTTGTGGGCACAATGATGCCCATAGCAAGACATTTTTGATGTTTATTTTGTTCCAGTGTACAGTTTGCATTAATAATGGACAAAAGAGGCCCTGCACAACTGCACAACACAGAAGGGTTTATTTCAAAGGAAACACAAAAATAAACCACATATGAGGTAGAACAGTGTGGGGCCATGTTTATGGAGTTGTTAGATGTTAATTATGTCATGCAGTCTTGTCTTATATTTTGGGAAGATGTTTGTACATATGTAGATGATCTGGTCAGACCTGCTAAATTAAGTTTTCTTTTTTGTTGTTGTTGTTGAAAGGAGCATTTAATAACAATGTTTTTGGGGAGCAATGGAAAGAAACGTTAATGTTAGGGCTGTCAACCGATTAAAATATTCAATCAAGATGAATCGCACATTTTTGATCTGTTCAAAATGTACCTTAAAGGGAGATTTGTCAAGTATTTTATACTCTTATCAACATGGGAGTGGGCAAATATGCTTGCTTTATGCAAATGTATGTATATATTTATTATTGGAAATCAATTAACAACACAAACAAAATGACAAATATTGTCCAGAAACCCTCACAGGTACTGCATTTAGCATAAAAGATATGCTCAAATCCTAAAATGGAAAACTGCAGCCCAACAGGCAACAACAGCTGTCAGTGTGTCAGTGTGCTGACTTGACTATGACTTGCCCCAAACTGCATGTGATTATCATAAAGTGGGCATGTCTGTAAAGGGGAGACTCGTGGGTACCCATAGAACCCATTTTCATTCACATATCTTGAGGTCAGAGGTCAAGGGACCCCTTTGAAAATGGCCATGCCAGTTTTTCCTCGCCAAAATTTAACACAACTTTGGAGTGTTATTTAACCTCTGACAAGCTACTATGACATGGTTGGTACCAATGGATTCCATAGGTTTTTCTAGTTTCATATGATACCAGTATCTTCACTCTGGCTCTAAAACTGAGCCCGCTACCACCTCTGAAAGATCGATTATGTTAATGCATTAATGAAATGAGTATTGTCGAAACAAATTTGTGTTAAAGCGTTATTATCGTGTTATCTTTGACAGCCCTAATTACTATACATGTAACAGCGCTTCATGTAATAGTGCTTAACGATATGCCTATAGGTGTTATTTGTGTGTTTCTGGTGTGTTTACAGGTTTGAGTTTCGATTAACATTCTTTTAAACAGCCATTATGTCTAACCTTAGACGCAGCTGAAGCCCCAAACCTGTTCTAAACTCTTTTTTAATGTGAAATTCAAGTGAACCTGTCCAATCAGTGAGGTGAAGTTTGAGACTGAAGACCTAACTTTCCTGTCAATCACACACAAGCAATTACACAGGAAGTTGGAGCTTTTTGGGAGAGAGGAGGTGTGTCGTCCCATGTGTCAGTTTGACTTCTGGAGATTTGATCTCCTTCCTCCTGAACTTACCTCCAGCTAGTTAGGAGGAGGTCGGGAGCAGGCATGTATCTTAGGAATGGGCTTGGAGGTTATTGACTCAACCATTGATTTTTTTACCCAGAGGGTGGAAGAGGAGTAGGATATAAATAATTATTCTTGTCTAGACACCTAGGGCTTTATTTTCATGAATCATTGACTTCCTCCTCTCTCCCTGTGTATGTCATGGCACATACTGACAGGTCTATGTGAGATGACATGCCGCACATGTGTCTAGTTAGAATGAAAATGTGATATGATTTATAACGAGGGACCTATTTCAAAGTCAAATCAGCCAACATGCTGTCTTTTGAAAAAAATCATGCTCATGCACAGAACACAACTGCTCCTTCATGTGTCATGTGTAATGCACCTTTCATGTGGTCTGTGCAGGCGGCTGGAACAAACACAAATTCCACTTATTCCTGACTCCCAAACTCCCACTCTGCACTACTTGATTGCTACTAACACATTCTCTGCTGCACTTCTTCTCTCATTAAGGCTCAGTCAAGTTCACAGCAGGTCAACAAAACACTAAACGGGCGAAAACAAAACGGTGCCAGAGGAAAATGCCACTTTGCCGGCGCAGAAACAATGACCTTGGACCATCGCGAAATGTAGAGCCCCTAATGTGTGCTACTGGAGGAACTGGTGAACTTTGTAGAAGGCTTTGTATCTGAAATGCCATTTCATGTGAGAACGCTTTTTAGTGATGCTCTGTGATCCTTTTATCTCGTGTGTTTGTAAGGCCGTTACATGTTTTTTTAAGTAGCCTTGCAAGTTGTCCCTTTGGAAGAAAAGCAAACCACAGAAGGAAAGGCAAAGAGAATAGAACAAGCATACCACAAGTTGTAAGAAAAAGTTGTTCATGGTAGTGAATGCAAGTATTTCAAGATTTCTTTTTCACTTTTATCTTGATAAAAAGGGAAGAAAATAGTGCAGAGGGTGGACAAAATGAACAAACACACAATATCATGTATTTAATAAAGAAATTAGCCTTGTAACCTCTCAGCAGAGAAGCCAAGGTTTTATTCCTGGCTCTGAATGTTTGATAAAAATGCTCTTCCTGTTGTTGCTGTTTCCTTCCACTTTGTCAAAGTAAAGGTTGGACTATAGTCTCTCAGTATCAGGCAATACAATTTTGGGATGTGGTTCAGCCATATATTCACAAACTATGACAGACTTTTAACGGTTTAGTCTTTAAAAAGACATTTTTTAACTAATGTGTTTATGTATTAATTGATTTTTGGCCACTTGGGGGGTTGTGCAACAAGATTTAAATACAACATTGACATACTTTCACCCAAACTTGATATGGAATGACATCTTGGCTTTAGCAACAGCATTCATTCAAAGTCTTGTTTCAGGCCACCTGGCAAATGTAAATCCGCTAAATTGTCTTTTTCTCTCTGGCTTTTGGTGCTACAGGTAGCTTGAAGTTGGTTTTCAGAATGTTTTCGCTGCAAACAGCTGCCTGTTGCACTCATGAGAGCTGTGAGAGTGAATCAAAATAGTAAAGTTGAGGGCTGTGAAGCCAAAACAACGAGATAAAGGACACTAAAAAGCTGCGTAAAGCTGAAGAGGACTGAAGGGTCAGGTGGTTTCAAATTACACATCATCATTTGATCCAATAACATTGTTTAAATAAGATTGCTGCAGCTTTAAGTAAGTGATACACTTTTATATACTTGAAACACTCCTAGAATAACAACAGTCCACCATTAAAAAAGGCCAGTCGTGTGTGGATGGTGGACTTCAAGTCTAAATGACCATGGATTTACAGTATATTTGAAGAAAGTGAGTTCTGCAATTCTGAAACCAAAATTCTGTTAAGGCATTTTATACGTATTATATGTGACTGATGATAGCAACAACAATCCAGAAGCAAAACATTTGTTAATCAGAGTGTGGCGCATAAAACAGAGTCTTGGTTCTTCTCCTTTTGTTTCTGACCTTGTTCATTCATCAGTCACCAGATCTGTGAGTGTGATTTGGGTGAATGTTCGTTCTAAAGAGATATTGTTCTTTAATGCCATGCATTTGTGCCACATTTTCACCAATGAAATATTACAGACATCATTTGTCAGTTACAGTAATTCATGAGATTATTTTTTTTTTTGTTTTAACTTGTTTACCATATTTTCTTTCACATGCACATATAGCATAATTACTGATTTGAGGCCTCTCGTTTCTTGACAGGATGCCAGAATGCTCTGAATTAAGATGGCAAAATATGCTATATTAAATATTGATGTTTACTCTGAACAAAACATACAAACACACTCGACAACATGAAGCACAGGGTCAGCAGCATATTCATCAGTATTCATGTATGGTCACTGGTGGCAAAAATCTACATCATTATTCACATTTTGAAGAATGTTACCCTGTTCAAATTGTGATTAGAGTATATGTTTTATATAAATATAAAAGATCCATATGATCAAAAAGATTTGTAATGTGTTTTGAGCTAAGCATGAAAAGCATGAGTGTGTGTACTGTGTAGTTAGTAGATGAGAAATGGTTATGGTCTGTTATCTCACAACAACTTCTTTGGTTCTTGGCTTTGGGTGCACTCCTTCTGGGCCTGAAGAGCCAAGAGCTCAGACTCAAGAAAGGCAGAGATAAGAGGTTAATTAATTATCTTTCGCCTATGCCAGAGAAGTTTATCAAGTCATTTAAAATAAAACAAATAGAGACAATGTTATATGAAAGAATATGAACATTGATCTTATACAATAAAACACTGAAATGAAAGAGGTCTGGGCTGGAGCAACTGCGTGTCATTCTGTTTATGCTTCTGATGGGAGGGATCTAATCAGCTTTTCTCTCACCTCCAGCACCGTCCCGGTGGCAGTGGACAGGTTTCCACCTGTCAGGACCTGCTCCAACCCAAGAGGCTCCAGGGCTGTGTCCAGGATGACACACATGGGCATCACACAGACATCAACATTTAAACATCACAAAGTGTGAGAGAATGTACCGACATCAGTGACACTGAAGCAGTAGTTCACATCTACAACAGCCTGAGGCATGATGGGAAAGTTACCTTTGTAGTCGTACTATAACCGTGATCATGGTGGGGATCCAGATGATGATGTGCTCCCCATCAATCAAGCTGACACGACTGTCAAAAGTCAATCTATCCAGGAACATATCATTGATGGCCCTCTAGTCTTCCTCCGAGTAATCCAATATACAATCCCAAATAGCCTGCAGTATCACAGAGGGGAGAATGCTGTGTAGTACTTACAGTATATTTCTTGCAATATGAGTTAAAATAATAATTTGTATTTCAAAAGTATGGTTTCAAAGGAAAAAAAACTACGATGTAATATCTGAAATAACTATTATGTCAGTCAACCAATTCACCAGATGCATTTTCTTCAGTCTGATTTGCTCTAGTCTAAGACGTTACAAGGCATTTGGCCAAAGGCATGTTAACTGCCATTTGCAAGGAATCTCAAAGCACTTTCAGGACATAATAGATATTTTTCTTCCTTTCTGGAAAGGCACTATGCCATTAAGAGATTAGCATGTGACATCATCTTTAATTCTTTTGCGCTGCAGCTGTCTCTTGGCACATCATGCAATCAGCCCCATTATATCAACATCTGCACACACAGCTGGAGATCTTTATGACCTTCAATTGCAGTTTGTCGAGACAAAAGTGCAATAGGGCTCCTTTTCTTGCAGTTAGGGCTGATTGTGATTCACGGTGCATCCCGATCTTGATTGGGTTTGATTGCACTCACTATTGGCTTTTTTCCATTTACAACTTAGCCATGTGGCAGAGTGACCCACAATCTGTGCAACGATAAAATTGCATTTTTTTTTTTTTTTTTTAAGTTGCAAAGAGGAATCACAGCAAAAGTGAATGCACCATTCCTATTACCATTTATACTAAGAAAATGTTTAAGATCATCCATATTTTATATTAACCACCCATGCAGTGTAGTTTTCATTTTTACATGTTACCTTTAGATACTTGTAATGAAGCTTCAGCTTGCCATTGCGCATTTGATGCAATTATAGTGGGACAAATCCAAGTACCACTCTGGCCATCACAGCAAAGGTCATGATGCTGGGGGTAATGATTGTGCACTTGCAGCATACTCTCCAGTCCTTTTATTGTCTATGTAAAACCCCACCCCACCAGCAGCTGGTTCAAGACAGAAAACAACTCTGTCCTATTTTCCAGCACCGATGCTTGGCATATCCAGGCTATACTGTACCTTGACGTCTTGTCTTGTGAGAGCAAGTTTTCTTCTGTGGTGTTGTAGCTGTCTTCTCGCCATCAAAGTGGACGGGGAGAAACCCATCCCGAGTAGCATGTTTCTACTTTTTGGAAAAACAACGACTAATGAACCACAAATTAAGTAGGTCGGGACATCAGCTCTCTGCTTCTTTTATAGTATAATTCACCTGCACCTGGTAGAACATCTGTTTTTTTCCTGGGTTAAAGGAACAGTGTGTAACATTTCGGGGGATCTATTTTCAGAAATGGAATATAATATTCATAACTATGTTTTCATTAGTGTATAATCACCTGAAACTAAGAATAGTATTTTCGTTAGCTTAGAATGAGCCCTTCATATCTACATAGGGAGCGAGTCCTCCATGTTGCTCCGAATGTTTTTTACAGTAGACCAGAACAGACAAACCAAACACTGACTCTAGTGAGAGCCTTTTTGCCATTTTACGTTACCTGAAGGCCACCGTAGTTCTCCGACACGCTTGTGAAACTGCTGTAATGTGAGCTGCAGAGTGCAAAACTGTGCTACCCGCTGCTGCCGTCTGACTTCCATTGCTCCTAAAGTAGTGTTATTATGGTAAGGATGGCCTCTGAGCGAAGTGAACGGCGTTACCATGGTTTTGCACTCGGTGGCTCACGTTACCGCAGTCTTGGAAAGTGAGGAGTGAACGGAGGGGTACTCAGTTGGTTACAATTTGCAACCACACCACTAGATGCCACCAAATCCTACACTGTCCCTTTAAATACCTACCAAACCAACCCCCATTGCCAACCCCCACCTGTTGTCTTTCAGTCTTATTCATCACAGAAACATTCTGGGGTTAAAAATCTGCAGGTTTGTCCAACTGCTGTAACGCACCATGTAAAGAAGACACAGAAATATAAATCCCCATATAAACAATAGATGCAAACAACTTTGGCTTCATATATCTGAGGATAGTGCTCAGTATGACTCTGAAATTGGTTATTGACCATTTACCACCATGGTGCAGACCCAATAAACAATTACAAGCTGGCATGAAACATATTCTCAAATCAACCCAGAATTACGAAAGGGTACCCCTGAGGACCACCATACTAAATAACTGATTGTGATTCTCTCCAAGTAGAACATAACAGGTCGAGAATAAGAGGTGGAAGTACACAATGGAGTCTGTACACAGAAATAAATCTGCAGTTAAGAGACAATTATGTGTCATACCGGGCTTAATTTAAGAAGTGAACGGGCTCAGGCTGTATTTGATGTGGCCATTTCTATCTGGTAAAAGGCTCTTGTTTTGATGTGAAAGAAATGCATACACGCTGCGTTATTTCTAATAGATTGTATGTGACAAGTAGTAGTAAGGAAATACTTTAACCCTAAGAGACCCACTTAGACCAGTTTTTGTCTTTTTTAAAGGGGTACAGGGGATCTTTAGGGGGAGACAGCAGGTCAACAGTATATGCCACATAGAAGTGGTGTACATCATCTGAAAGCAGGGAACCTGAAGATTAATCTGTATGTCAAGTTGTTTGAGTCATAAATCAGAAATAAGCATGAATTAATTCATTAAAATAAATTGGGAAAGTGTATAAGGGCATAGAACATTATGAGATACGAATATGATGACATTCTATTAAGTTGTTGCAACAATTTTTGGGTTGATACCATTTGTTACACAGATTTGGTGCTAAATTTAACCATTTTTTACCATTTGAGAATTGATAAAAATGATCAATAATCCATCCAAAATGCCACATTAAGACTCCAAGACCTTGAGGAACACCAAAGAAAAAGTCATGCTCTTATTTGGGATCAAAAACTTTGGATATTTGGAGATTTCTGCAAGAAATGCAATTTTCAGCAATTGGATAGGGAGCACTTCTGTCCTGGAAATTGCTCAGAAACCCCCTTTTTTTATCAATCTAGCTAGGAAAGTCATCCATCGTCTGAATGCCCTAGGTCTGTAGTTTGTGGTTTTAAAGTTTCATGAGTTTCATGAGAACAGGTCATTTTATACAGTGATGTTTCAAAAAATGGTCTTGCAACAGCCTCTTTAAGACAGTAATGTTTGTCGGGATCACCGGTGATCCTTCGGGTTTCAGAGGCTTAAAGAGAAACAGAAAGATCTGTCATACTCTCTATGGTGACATCACCTAGCACCAAATATCAGCCAATAGGAGAGGACCAGTTCAGTTTTATCTTCTTTGGGAATGTCAATCCACAAAGAATTATTGGACGAGTTAAGACCATGCAGGGAGTATCAGCTACCTGTTTACATACATGTTCATGCATTGGCTTCTGCCCGTCTATCACTAGATTGAAATATTATCATTGCACATGCTTAATTAGATTTATAGATAGATTTAGAAGTTGTGGTTGTGGAGCAGGACCACATCTTACACATTCCCCTCGTTAACTCCTCACATTCTCCATTTTATTGGACTCATTTAATGAAGGTTCGACCAATGTAAGGTCGGCTTCCCTCTTCTTCATGCATGATTTAACACACAAATGTGGAGGCCCATACGCTGTAATTTACAGCCCGAAATGAACTGCAGACACTCCCTAAAGCTCAGCTATGATTTGGCAAGAAAGCAGCCTTTGTGATCTTTAAACCCTTTTCATGAAATGACCTACATGAAGACTTGGAACCTCTGGAACTAGTTCCTCTCTCTCTCTCTCTCTGTGACTTCAAAGCCTTCGTTAAGGTGCTGGAAGATGAAACTACTGGGAATAGCTATTACTTTGAATAAGTTGCTTCTCACTTTCTGCGCTCCACTGTGGCTGCTGAACCCACACCCACAGTTTCTCCTGGTGGTGTATCTGTCTCTGCTCTCCCTCAGCAGCTGGATTATAGGACAGTGGAAAAACTTTTCATAAATGTGACGCCTCCAGGGGGTTAGTGTGGCATTTTCATCATTTATTTTGGTTTTCATGGGTTTTGGTTCTGCACAGTAGGATTTTTAGATACAGTAGACAGCAATGGGTAGTTGCAAAATTGCTTTTAGTACTTTACTGCTACGATTGCTACCTTTAATGCTGCTAATACTGTTGTTGCTGTACTACAATTACTGTATAGCAAACTTTTGGTACGGCCTAAAACAAATTCAGCATTCGACTATTCAGTAATTTGACAACAATTCTAAGCTCAAGGTCCACTCACTAGAAATTTTCTGAAGGTTTCAACCACAACTCTTGGCCTCACTTAGCGGATGCAGTGTGGAAGGCCAAGAGAAGTGGCTGAACTCTGTAAGTGGACCTTGGGCTACGATTTATTTGAAATATTTCGGGTCAATAATCAACCTTCTTTGCTTCAAGAAGCAAGAAAGGCCAGACTTCACCTGCAATTTCATTAATTCTGTTTGAAAGAAAAGCTGTTTTCCCCCCACATAACATACTATATATTTCACTGAGTTTATTCAAATTGGATTACAGCGTGATACATTTTTTTGTCACTTTATTGAACATTGTGAACAGACAGACATTCAGCAGATACATTCTTACACAATTAAGAATTCCAGTGTGTAAAAAAAAAAGTGAATTGCATGAAAAATAAGGTATCTAAACATAATAAATAAACAATAACATCAAATAAGTCAGTATATCTTAATCTGGCTGCTACATAAATATTCCTTTAAAATATGAGATTGTTTGCAGTGAATGGCAGTCAGCTGCTTTGGCGGATGACGTTTTCAATGACGTCATTACGCCGCTGATGTCGTCTAGGTGAAAAAAAAAGAGGACGCCAGGTGAAGATGACATCATGCTGGAAATTTACATGGGAAAGACAAGACACGATGACACAAGAGACTCAAAGAGACAGTGTTCAAGGGAGGTAGTGGTTATTTAGTTTTTAAAGGACGACTGTACTGAAATAAACAGCTTTAAAATACTGAGGGAGAATAAAACCGGAAGGTGGTAATAATAACGTTAAACGCCGTGAATGCAAACTGTCGTAAAACCTTCATGCAACTGCAAAAACTGCAAATGGCGACGACCTGGGAGGTATCCAGGAAAATGACTTGTGTAGCTACTGTAGCCTACACAGTGAAAGCAACAAAGTTAACAATGCTATTCACAAGCAAAACAAGCAAGTCATTCTACAAATAATTGGACAGTTGAAGACCTCAAGTCCAGTGGGACATTATATGACGTGGATAATACTTCGCTAATGGACGGTGGTCTTCAAATACAGGCAGGTGAAGCAATATGCTTCCTCTTATCTCTGCTGACTGTGTGGCTCTCCGAATGGCAAAGTGGCCCAGCTGTGGCTCTATATGCTGAATTACTAAGCAGTTCTTAATGTGGTTATATTGTTTGCAGCTTACTGTTTGCCTTAATGTAGCTGTTTGTGTTGTATTATTGTTAGGATACTAGAGTTTACCTTAACATGCTGTGCACACACAGACCCTCAGCACAATGGACAGGACCTGCTGGGCTTCTGAACAACATGCAAATTCCCCTGGCATTGTGTTTAATATGAGTTTGTAGGCTGTACAGAGGTCTAGTGGTTGCTTGTTGTAAGTTGTGTATCATTTGTTGCTTTTATTTGGGAGACATAATGATTATTTTCAACAAATAACTTGGTAAGGTACTCTGTATGTTGCTAAGGGACGTATGTTTTTTTGATAGGAGGCCTGTGTAAGTCATGTGTTTGATACATGCACACATTTTGATATGAATTTAGCCTAAACGGTTGAATGTTATCCATCAGTGCCTTTTGTGGTTTATTATATTTTGCTGCTGATCTGCCCTTAATGTCTGAATAGGTTGTTTTTTTTATATTAAGAGGATAGATAGTAATTTTAAGTCAGTTTTAATTCTCATTAGAACAGGATGGAGAGTATAATAAGTTTGATCTACAGTGTCATTGTGGATGTCACTGACATCATGGTGATCATCAACATCACCAATCAACAGGTAGAGTTCATGGTATAGCCTAGTTTAAAAAAAAAATTAAAATCTGAAATACAAGTTTCCTCAACAAATTTAGGGTTGTAGTAGGAATACACAGTGGTTTGTTTTAATTGGGTCACAAACTATTTTAGATACGGTTGGTTTGTCTGAAAAAAATAAGTATATTTTTGTGTTTCTGCAGTCAAAACCCCATTTAGTTTGCAGGCTAATTTTCCCAGAAAGACAGCAATTCCAATCAGTTTTCCATTAGCATCCATTTCCAAAAATAGCCTCAATGGGCACCAACAATAGTTTTGTGTTTGTTTGGAACAGCACACACATACAGACGAGCTGCTGACTCTCATCTCGTCTCGTGATGAGTTTGACAAATCCTTGACAGTATTATTGTTGTTTGACAGGATCTGAGTTCACTTCAGGTCATCTTTGACAAAGTGTCTTTTTTTAAGTTGACTTTTAGATTTAATACAGGAGCACCCATCAGGCAAATACTACACTCACATTGCCGTGTAAAATAAGGGCATTTTAATTTTGCACAAACCCTACAGTGTGCGTTTAATTATTTTTGAAGGAGACTTGCATTTTATACTTTCTTGAGACCATATTCCAATGAGCTCTTCACAAGATTTACTAAGCACAGTACACCTGGAGGATTTAAAGAGCACCAGTATGTGATTATCACAAAAACCCAGCAGCGCTCCTACTCAGTTTTCTTCACACTCATTTTAACTATTTGCCACTGGTGAAAGGGAATTTCCAGCATAATGTGCTCTGTATTAGTCCCTTTTTTACATTTATATTGTATTAAGAACAAGGCTAAGACACAGGGACACATTTTTTAATCCTTTACATAACAATTGAATAGCAGCTGACACAGGATTTCTTTTTATTTAAACAGGCTTTACGCTATATTCACAACCCAGGAACATTACTGCAAACCCAATAGGGGTTTTCCAGGTTTTAAATTACAGATATTGTTTGATTGTGTTGTACATTTTGTCCCCAGGTAGCCGTAATATACAGGAATCAGTATCTTCAATTCACATTTTCCACATGAGGGGAATACGTGAGTTAGATTTATGTAATCCTCTAAACACCTGCTGCAAACACGTCAAACACTGAAAATAAAATGAATGTATTAGTGTTGATTCATCTGCAGAGCATTCACACCTGACATGCTCCACTGAAGTGTTTCTAGAGTTTTAAATGAAAAAGATGCCATGTGTACACATACACACGTTCATAAGTGTGTACACTGGGGAATTGTCGCATTGTTGATCTCTGTTGCCTTGTCCATCGAGGGACGCGAGGGACGAAGTGAGAGATGACCCCTGGGGATGTTGTGGCTGTGTGATGTGATTGTATGTGATCGTGTTGCTAAATTGCCCTGAAACAAGTTGCAATTCAGCATCTGACAATTCCCCTCCAGTTCAGTACTTTCAAATAAATCACAGCGTGTGTGTGTGTGTGTGCTCTACCTCTGAGGAATACAAATAATTAAGGAAGTAGTAATCAATTTAACTAATTAAAATGGAACTCCATCTATTGTCAATACTGCTCTTACAGGTCGCATGACGACCTTGTACAAGGTATGCAATCTAGACTTCACATTGTCCTCTCCGTGGGTGTTTTCTTTTTTTCCATACTGGTTTGAAATGGTGACATACCTGTGATATGTTGCCACTGTCCTCCTGTGCATGTCCTTGCAGTGGATGGTGTGTAGATGGCATTTTAAAGCCATTTCATAAAAGTGCCTGCCATTCACGAGCAAAGAGTGGAAAAACAAAAAGGACAGGGTTGGAAAATTCCGCTCTCTCAAATCTGACATCTATTACTTGTGACCTTTTAAGTCTTGGCTCATCTTGTCTTTCCTCTTTCAGCCTGACTGATTTGTCAGGAACAGCAACATGGTTTCATCATGTCTGTATACCTGGCAGGGAGAATAGTGTAGTGTAGGGCTGCAGCTATAGCGAATATTTTCATTGTCGATCAATCTGTTGATTATATTCTTGATTAATCGATTAGTTGTGTGTCTATAAAATGTCAGAAAATGGTGAAAACTGTCGATCAGTGTTTCCCAAATCTCAAGATGACGTCTTCAAATGTCTTGTTTTGTTCACAACTCAAAAATATTCAGTTTACTGTCATTGAGGAGTAAAGAAACCAGAAAATATTCACATTTAAGAAGCTGGAATCAGAGGATTTAGATTTTTTTTAAATTACTCAAACCAATCATCAAATTATCAAAATAATTGCAGATTAATTTAATAGTTGACAACTAATCGATAATCATTGCAGCTCTAGTGCAGTGTGATTTTTTTGTCATGGAAAACAACACAGTAGTTTCACACAGCAATTAACACTGCTTTTCACATATTCATATGTGTATATGAATATTCATTCACCATTCAACTTGACTTCAGTTCAATTTATGCGTGAATGGGCACCGCTGTTGTTAACGCTTGCTTTGAACATTGAAAAGGGTAACTGTGTGAGTGAAAAGCATCCTGCTCCAGTATTGTCCCTAAGCAGGCAGGAATCTCATAAAAATCTTTCAATAGGCCAAATGAATAAGAAAATTACTTTAATTCAGGAAAGGAGAGGAGGCAAAAGTACAGAGGTGCGGAGTGAGTTATCCCAAGAGGGTTTCTCAGAGCTCATCAAATCTCTTTCCATAGTTGCTTGCACTGTAATTGGGCAACGCTGGGATGAATTACTAAAATGAGGCACAATGTACAGGTTCTAAATGAAAGTAATGGGGAGAAAATCCAGCCGTTTTCCTTATAGCCTTCAATGTGTCTGGCCAAGCTTCTTCCAGGAAATGATAGCTCAGCACATAATAGATAGTCTCTTGGCATTGTGATGTTTTATTGTGAGAGTAAAGCTCCAGTCTGCCTTTGGGGTTGTGCTGCCAACTGTGTCTTATATTGGGGAAAATATTAAGTATGGTAATTACCCACTCTGGTAGAGATAGGCCCTTGCACCTATTTTTTCCACCCCAGTTTAATTGCTTCCTTTGGGATAATTAGTAATCGTTAAGAGATAGTCAAATGGGCATTAATGCACCGTCACGATGCACTGTACCAGACGTCCAAACATTAAGTGGTGCATCATTAGCTGAGAGGTCAACAAAGTGGTGCTGTTCAAACTAGAAGCCCCCTGAAGAGTGGGGGAGGAGCGGCTTGTCACTAAAATGAGAATAGCTGGTCCGCCTTAAAGGTCAGCCAACCTTAAGTGAGCGAGCCTGAGCTGTTATTGTCACTAACTTCGGGGCTAACCCTCTTCACTTTAATCTGCAGATGACATGCAAGACACGGGAGTTTGGCGTGGGAGTTTTAGCGTTTAATAACCGACAGCCTAAACTGTACACACACTGCACTAGGGATGTCACGGTACAAAAAATCTAGTAGTCGATACCAATACCAGTGAATTTCCACGATTCTCGATACCAATTCGATACCACGGTAAAAAAAACAAAACAACAACAATAAATCCCATGTAATTCAACACGTACTCTTTTATTAAAAACATTTGAACATTACAATAAACAGAGGCATGTAGCCTTTAAGTAATAAATCAAAATAATTGACCCATTTTATTCATTTTGGCGTATCAGCGGCATGCTATCAATCGATAGTCAGACGACGGACACTACGTACTGACCTTGAACACATATGGTCCTTCACCTCAGAGCAGTAGGAGCAGAACCGGAGGATTTATTGTTGAAGCGAAAAGCAAACGCATCTATCTGGCAATATTTCATGTTTAATCCCAATGCTATAAGGGAACCATAACGTTAATGAGGTAATCGCCACGAGGTGGATGGAGCCGTCACAGCCGGTGGCGCCACATGTTGATCGTCATCTTTCTTGTAAAATGTCCGATGTAATCGGTAACACCGGTGTTGTCACAAGTTTATTAACCGGGAAAATTTTCCTCACTGTCACATCCCTACCAACGACCATTACAGGCATCGTACGGTACCGTCGGTACTGTAGAAAAAGAGTACACTTTTTAAAATTTTTGGCATCGACTTGGTACCGAAGTATCGGTTCTTGTGACATCCCTACATTGCACTGCAACGTTCACAGCTATAACATTAATGTTAACTTCATACTCACTCTCTCTCTCTCTCTTGACCGCACAAACCGACTTGGGTTATATTTGCATAATGTATTTATATTTTCTTTTGCTAACATTAGATATTTACACAGCTAACAGCCATATTAAGCATTACGAAAATGAGTTAGCGCGGGCGTTTGTGAACTTTAGTTGCCACATCGTGTGAGAATGTGTTGCTGAGACAGAGAAAGTGTCTTGAACAAAGTTAATTTTTTCCTGAAACGCCATTTTAGTGTCAAAATATTCGGAAGATATGTGACTTGTGAAAAATGGGTCCTCTATTTACTTTTGGTAACTATGGTGGTCATGTTCACTTCTCCCATTGGAGTTAACAGACTCAGGATATGCCGCTAGTCTCCTAAAGGGGCGTGGCGGTGGTGAAACGTAACACAGAAACAGGAAACTGAGTCTCAGTGCGCCGTCTCCTTTCTGAACTATCTCTGACGTTAAACGCACAACCTACGCTCTGAATTATTCCTTAAAGGAGTTTGCTACCTGTATAACACATTTTAATTTAAAACAGCATATTTAAAATACATAAATCCCAGATGATGATGATGAGGCCCGGAGGGGAGTCAACTTAGGCCCGGCGGACCACCGGGCTTGCAATACACTGGTGGAAACCCTGGTACATGTTGCTGTCATGGACTCCCGATTATATTATCATATTTCCATGTGTGTGTCCTCACCTACATTGTCTGGGTGTCATGTTGAAATTAGTAATGTGATTATTCCCCTTGCTTCCCATTTTCTTCTCTCTGATCTGCCAAATCAGATTAAGTCAGCAGCTGGAAGGTGTTTTTGTTCTCAACATTTGTTTGTACCCCTATTTGGGAAAACAGTATCATGGTCCATTTAGTCATGTCTGTGTTGATTAATTTAAGTGCAGTGCTCCGAGCGTCAGCAAACGTGCTCCTGCACAGCTTAATCGTTAGCAAGACATTTTAACTGTGGTGGTTATACCATTAGAGGTGGTACCGAATGTAATGATGTCTGTGCCCTGTAGTGTACCCTGAGAAAGGTCACTTGACTGCAGTGGTTACCGCACTGAACATTGGGGGAAGGGTGAGAGTTTGCACATCCCTACTAGACCTACCACATGCACAATCCTTCATATCAAATGAGTTATTCTTGTACACAAGAGCATGTTAACACTACCTCTATATTTCTAGGATAATATACACAATATAACATAATTGCTACTGTATAGTACAAGCAAGCAAAGTTCCCTGCTTATGCAATAATATAACTCATTCATGTCTTTACCTTATCCCACCATTAACATTGTAATGTAAGGATGAAGGTTGAGGTTAATGTGAGGCAAAGTGTCTGCATCAATATCTGCCAGGAGGAAATGGCTAGAGCAAAGTACCTCACCTTCTGCACCGGATCATATGCCGTCTCATTATGTAATGATTTAGTCAAGAAGCTGGCAAGAGCAAGGAGAGGAGGAAGTGTTTCAGGTTCCAATGAAGCATTTAGAGGATCCAATCATGTGAGTCTGTTAAGAGGCTTAATTGTTACTGGAAGTTCACCAGATGTAAAGAAGTTGCAGGCCTGTATATGACTGTTGTATATGGCGGTTAATATTGTCAGTGTTTTTCCATGCAAGCACAGCTCTAGGTGAAGTGCCACTTGAAAATCTTTTGCAATCCTCACACACCCAGTACTAAAATTGAGGTTCTGAAAGTATTTGCATGTGATATCCCTGCATAAGGAGGGCAATTGCACCATGGAGATTGTGTGGGACCTGAGGGAGTCTGCCTTGGGATTCGTGAAGTTGCTGTAATGTTATGATCTAAACTATTGCCTGCAGCAATTCTATATCAGACCACCGCCCCTTCTCATCGTCCTCTGCTGTCAGTCAGAGGACCACAGGGCTTGTGGCAAATTGTGTCTGTGTGCATTTTTTTCAGGTATGTGTTTTTAAATGAACAGCAGTGAGCGTGGAGAGGGGTCTACGTGTCATCCCCGCCGCTGTAAGGGATCTTACATGTTCATTCAGTCAGCATAAAATCCTCACTAACACCAGCAAGTGGGCGTGCCCCTGGGAGCCCGAGGGGATGAAGAAACCTGAATCCATTCAATAAAAATGTAACAGATAAGGCACCCGAGCTACTGCGGCTAAAATGCAAGCGAAGCAGGAGCCGTGTGATCCTGACAGCTCTCCTGAGGTCATAATCTGGAATAAAGGAAGATGGGAAGGAATTCAGGAGCCTCGGGGGCTGGAGGTGGCGGGGTGGGAAGAGGAGGCCTAGAAGAAAAGAGGACTATTTGGTTTAACCACTATAAAATTAGGTGTTAAAATGGCCACCCTCATGCAATGTCAATGTCACTGAACATTGTCTTTTTATCCTTTAATGATCCTTTTATGAAGTCTCCCTACTACAGAGGCAGAGAAAGAAGAGTGCCTAGATGAATTAGACAATCATCTGCTCAATGTGTTTGGTTTAAGGCTGTCAAAATTGGGCAAAAATTACGTTCTGATATTTGCTCTAAAAAACAGATAGGTTCAAACTATTTGAATATTTATTTTTGCACATTATATCCATGACACCGTGTCTTAACTGGCCGCGAGTGACGCAGCACTGCGTAGCATGACCTTTTGAGATTAACTTTTGTCGGATGCCCTGTTTCTATTTATTCCTGTTGCTCGCTTTGAAAGCGCCGCAAGGGATGAGGAATGGCTGATTCATGAAGTTGAAATGAGGAGTTATCTATACCACTGGTTCCCAACCTCGGGGTCCCGACCCCCAATAGGGGTCGCCAAAGCTTCACGAGGGGTCACGAGGCCTTCTTGATTTTAAGGGGTGTAAGACAATTAAAAAAAACAACAACTATACAATTAGCCTATATCTCAACATTTCATAGAATTCTGTAAAGAAAACTAAATTAAATTGTTATTTTCAAAGTTTGGGTAATAATATAATATGAAATATCTATAAAAATGGTGTCAGGGGTCGTCAGTTTACTCAATGCTAGAAAAGGGTCACTTAAGGAAAAAGGTTGGAAACCACTGATCTAGACGTATACCTGTTCATTTCATTATAAAAACCTAAATAAGGTGGCAGCTGGCTGGAGGGAGATCACCAAAGAGCTGAAAGTTTCCTTCTTGCTGTTGATTTCCAATAAATATCACAATATAAAACTTATGTTTTCTGATTAAAAAGTACAAACGTCAGAAGATGGCAAGTACTACTTACCCATCTTTCAAATGGTTACGTCTCCAGTGTGATCTGGAGCGCACAGCTGATAGGTACGTGGTTTGTTTACATGACATAATGTAATGCTTGCTGTTAGGACACGGTGTCACTCTTTCTGCAGCCGACTTCTCTCTATCATTACCGTTCAGCTTGACCTAATGTTAAATTTTATTTTCAGTTAATGAAAGTGACGTGTGATTCCCGTCACTGCTAATGCTCCTTTTTTCCACAATCCAATGTTAATTTTAATATTTTAATATCTGTTTTTTTACTATTTGAATAGACATTTGAATTTAGAATATTCATTGACAGCCTTAGTTTGGTTCCTTAAGTATAAAATCCTATGTGAAGCATGTGTTTTCTTGAAATCCTGTGGATGCAGGTAAAAGGACATGTACTGATGAAGGCTTTTCCAAAGACATCAGAGTGTAGAGACGGAGGCAATTTCATGGTCTTCATTAAGGAAAAAGTCAGACTCTAAAATCCGAACCATTTTAGCCTCAGACAAGATCTGCTCTCAGTAATGGCTCCATTATGACGTTGAGCTCCCTGTTGGTTTTCCATTATCCAGATGATAAGAAGCAATAGTGGTTTTCCTCCCCGTCATCTCCGAGGTAAATAGCAGAGAAAAATCTCAAGAAAAACATTTATATCCCTTGTGACCTTGGGGACCATATAGAACATGATATAAATTATTTTCTTTCCAAATCATGAAAAGTTCATGAGATCAGAATAGATACTACTGTAATACATACACTATACTACATAAACAAAAGCCACATGTAGCCCGCGGTTCTATCCAAGATACATCAGGTCGGATGACAGACCCAAGGAAAAGGCTGATAAGAAGGCATCTTATTGTTTTTAGGCCTACAGGAAGACTAGAGCAGGGTTTACGTTTTTTTTTTTACATTCAATATGGCCGTTAATATTACAGAATTCCAGCCATATGTTTTAAATAGCCATATAAGAGCCTATATGTGACATAACTTGAAAATAAATCAACAAGCGGTCAGAAAAATAAAATATTAGGCTGGTTGATCCGAATTCTGCGTTTGTCATTTCAAAATAGTGTTGTGGCTCGTAGGGCTGCTGAATAGTTTGAAGCTTCATTCATAACGTTGACATTCAAATTATTATTATACCTTACCGAAACATTGTGTGCAGTCCACCTTCTCTTCCTCTCTCTGTCTCTCTCTCAAGCACACACACACTCCCAATGAACGCGGCGGCGTCTCGTCTCTGTAATCAGTCTGAAGTCCAAAAGTCAAAATTTATTGAAGACACGTAATTGTAATCATTATTTATATCATCATTATAGTAGTTTGGTCCGAGCCACTTTGTTTGTTTCACATTTACACAGTCAGCTGGCTATGTATGAAGACCAGCTTTTCACACAGCCAGCGGACCGTGACGAGATATTCACTGAATTTGACAAAAAGTGTGTTGGAAGTTTCTACTTAAGTTGTCTAGGCAACATATCTTACAATATTAGGCTATTTAATATGCTATTAATGAATTAATTTGGCATATTTCCTAACAGAAATTTTGGATGTTGATCATTTAATCTGCCAGACAACTCCACGTGATACCAGCAAAAAGCCGGCATATACTGGCTAACGTAAACCCTGGACTAGAGTGATACAGCACATACAAAAACATTAGGCTTATAACTCATGTGGTGTTAACTTTCAACTGTGTTTTGAGGTGAGGCCTTGATTCTTCACCCAGACCGTTTGCACAAAAAGGCGTATAAATGTCGCAATAACGCGCAAGGCTTTTAGCGTGCAATAAGTATGCCTTTCTTGATGTCCGCGTGTCTTTTGTATATGCCATGTATCCTGTTCTGACTGCAATGGAAACGTATCTGTGTATAAATGCTACGGTAAGAGTCAGTGACGTAGTATAAAAAGTGAGAAAGACCACTTATGGTGGGCGGGTGGCGAGTTGGATGGGCCCAACAAACACCAGACTTTGACACCGGAATATTTGTGTAATGCTGTGGTATTTATACGCCTTCCCGGGAGACCGGGTTGCTTCACCCCTCCTGTCTGTAGTTGGGTCATCGGATCGAATTAACTTAATAAACTTCAGATCTTCAAACACAAAATCCAAGGATCTGAGGGATTTCTACATCCATTGCAGCTACACTCCTGCACCACTCTGAACCAAAAACATGTAAAATAGTAGAATAATAGGTAGATATTTTTGTATTCATGCTTTTTGTACAGCACTAAAGTAACATAAATTCTCCCGAAAACATCAGCAATTGCCGATTGAGGGGTTGACACTGAGGAGTCTTTACGTATTTCTGGAATATATGTCACTAATTTTTGCCAAGCTGGTTTCTACTTGAAACCCTGAGAGCTCTGAACTGCAGATGAGTCTCGCATCTTTGATCTAAGAGGGTGATCTTTGATCATGTTATACAGCGGCAAAGTTTCTACCCGATGGTGTCTTTTCCTTGTGAATTCTTCTTACCGCTAACCTACCAACGCACAATCACACATATGCAGACACACTCTGCATTTTCAGGCTAGCATAGGAATAGGCGTATGAGGAAATGTGACATTTTTATTGCAAGTATTTCATTTTGTCAGGCCGAGGGAGTGGATCTGTTCCTCACGTACGCAGGTAACGACAGCCATCACAGAGGTACTTGTGGTTAATTGCACCAAGTATAACAGAGACCAGGGGGAAGAACTGAGGGATGTTGAAAAAACAAATGGTGAAAAAAATAGAGTACGAGTGGGCGTTTGAGACAGAAAAGAAATGAGAGGTAGATTTAACCAAGTCAAGGTTGACTGTGAGGAACTGAGAGAAAATACCTGAGAGAATAAAATGATAACCAGGTGTGATATTTCTTTTTCCACGTATTATTTCTTCAGTGACATGCTATTCCCTGAAAACTTTTCATTGCTTTCCCTTTGCTTGTTATAAGGCAGCATGAACATTGAATTAGTCATGTGCCTCGGAAGTAGGCCAAGACCTGCAGCGCACCTGTCCTTTTGATTGACTTAGAAATGTACAGTGATCCATGAATAAATGTGCGCACCTATACGCACATACAACAAAACACAACACACTCGGAGGAAATAATGGATTTGCTGCCGGAACATAAATGAACACTTGCCCTTTGATACTGTTGTAGCTGTCAGAAAACCAGGCGGTATCATTGATGCAATGGAGAGAAATCCCAGCAGTTTTGATGTTTATTTGTTGTGGAGCACGGTGACAGCACAAACCCAAGAAATTAATTTATTTCATCAGAGAATGGATCTAATCCAGAGCACAGCTGCCACCAGTTACTGTTTTTCATCATGCCCCTGTGAACAGGACATCACTTTAAAGAACACAATTCACTTAATTGAAACACTTGTAAACGGAACAGTAAAGAAAATAGAAGAAGTCAACTCCTAAATGTCAGTTCATACTCTGAAGTCCAGTGCTATGAGTTTGTCAAACTAAGAAAATCGATTTGAACTTTCTCTCTTTCTCTCTCTGTTACACCAGCACACACACATTTCCACACAAAAGGGTAGCCCACTTGTTCCCAAGCCAACACTCGTGCCTGACACTGTGGGGCATTCTGGAAAAAGGGTAATCTGAACCATTAAATCATCATTGACAGAGCAAGCGGGAGGCAGATACACTCGAAAGGTTACAGGACACTGAAGGCACATTTTAGTCATATCGCACACCTTTGAGCTCTCTGGGCCATTTGTACAATCAATAACTGGATTTGAGGCCGCGGGGGGGAAAGCTTTTTGTTTGAGATAACGGCTAAATGAACTGCTTTTATAACAATGGTATTTATAGCAATAATATATTACACACGACGTCTCATAACCACGGCAGGCAGCAGTAAAGTAAAGTAGTAAAATTCTATTAACTTCGTAAGGTGCAGAGGTTTACATATAAAATTTAATAAACAGCTACTCTGCATTTTCATATGGACTGTATTCATGAATACACACATACCTGGTTTTAAAACTTGGTTGTGACAGTTTTTAGTAATTTATGGTAGGATTCACAACCTAGAAATGGAAAGGTCTTACTTTACAACTAATTTGGCTTTATTAAAATAACAATGTGTGGACTTTTTATGTAATCATAGTATCTTTCAAATGATTCTGATGGAATACGTTTTGTTTGTATAAAAAGTGAGACAGTCCTGATAAAAACTGGTCTAGTCTATGTGTTACTTTGAGCTCATTCATTCTTTTAGTGTTCCTATAGGTCTGATTTGGGCCCTCAGCAGTCCATTGCAGCGTGATAGTATCTTTTTTGATACCACCACTAGCAGTCGCTAACACCAGGAAAAGTTTCCTTTTAAACCATAAGATAAAATCGTTAGTCAATGGAAACTATTCAAATCAGTTATGATTATATTTCACTCATCAATTGCTGACTTCTTGGCTTGTGGTGACAATGCCTGTCCAGTAGCTGTAGTGCAAGTTATTGAAAAATAGCAATTAGTTATAGTTTACTAGTTACCTCATTAAAAAGGTAACTAAATTACTTTACTGATTACTTCCACCAAAAAGTAATGAATTACTGTGACATGTAACTTTTTAGTTTGTCTACTTTGAAATGCTACCATTGATAATGTGCCTATAGCTTTCATTTCAGTTCTGTTGTTGCAGTAAGGATTAAATATAAACACTGTCGATCAACTTGACAGACAGTTTTCATTTGTACTCACATTCACATCACTGACCTCTACTAAGCAATGAAGGCTATATCTCCACATGAAGAAACTTGACTGGTCCTCCATCATCATACATGTTCAATTATATCCATGTGTGAACTAACAACAACAATGCATAATGTCAGAGAGAGAGGGGAAGAGAAGGTGGGAGGTGGACTATTGCACCCAATGCTTCTAACTTGTGTAGAACACTGCTTTGTCTTTTTTTGACCCGCTCGCCTGAACCTGTGATATTTTCTAGTAAGCTTACCCGGAGCTGCCTGTCCCATCGACCCCATCATCACTAGCTACACAAAAAATAACAAAGTAACAAGCCTCTAAGTTACGTTATTTAATTACTTAATTAAAAAAAATATTTATGTTGTCTATTTCAACGGTTCAATGTCTGTTCTACCAATGTATTTCTATGGTAGTACCACTGTAATTGACTGTTCACTAAGCCCCGCCCCTCATAGTTACTGTTGCTACAGTTATCAGACAGTTTACAATGATAACATGGCAGATATGCCACAAATTCATTTCTTTTAATGGTTCTTCAATTTCCCACAGAAGTAAACAACAGAAGGTATACAGCGTAGTATTATTAATATAATTAAAATGTTATTTATTCTAACATAAACCTTGGGTGGTTTGGATGCTAGAAAAACATACAATCAACACAGTGGTTTGATTTATGCTTTAATGTTCATATGTTTGAATAGTGTGTTTTACTTTTACAAGAGGAAAGGTTTTGAGGATGACAAAAGGTCGACGAGTCTGGCAAATGTAACCCTATCTAATGCAAGTTTGACTGTAGTTGCTGGAGAGATTTCCCCAACCAAATAAAAAAGAGCTGAGCTTCTATCGATACTGAGCTCCAAGCAAAGAGTTATTTTCAATTCCAGTCTAGCCAAAATGAATGAACTTTCCCACATGGTTTTGTTCTTCACTGTCATCCCTGACACTTCATCCTGCACGGCTGCTGGTGGATTATCAATCATAAATAGATGATATAGGGCCATAAAGCACAAAAAGGGGCAAAAGGAGGATGTGTGTTGAAGAGGGACAAAAAGGGGACATAAATACTTAAGTATGTGTGAGTGTGTGTCGTGCAAGATTTTGTGTGATACCTTTTATTTGCTGTGTGTGTGTTCGTGTGCAGTCGAGCATGCATGGTCATGTGTATGTATGTTAGCGAGCGGCACACCTGCAACTTGTGATGGAACGGCCTAAAGGCAGGAGGTGGACGGTGTGACAGGAAAGGGAAAAGAAGAGGAGGAGAGGAGGATGAGAGAGGGTTATAAGGGTAGTCGGATCAGTGACAGGCAGGAGCTCCCTCCCCAGAGAGAGGCCATTATGGGGGGGTGAAGGGGGGACACGTTGGCGGGGCCTGCCACCGAGCTTATTGGCAATCTGTTAGCAAGGCCGCCGGCAGGAGGGGGAATAACAGGTCCAGGGACAGAAGAGTGCCTGCGAGAAAAGAAAAATCTACTCTCCTCAGGATTCCTGGCAATGTGAGAGAGAGATATGTGGAGTGGGTGGTGGCGAGGGGGTCAACAGTCGACAGGATCAGAGGAGGACAGGAGGGGTGAGAGTGGGGCAGAATATATAGTGGCATTTTGTTACTGTGGAGGCCGGTTGGGAATGTCCCAACACTGGGATTGGCATTTGAATTTAGTGCAATACAAGAGAGAGGTGAGGGAGGTGATTTCGTGTCTGGAAAGGGATTGTGAGCACAGAGCATGAAGATGAATTACAAAGCGAGGCATTAGAATGGAAGGGAAATAAATCAAAAGGTGTGATTGTGTGTCCAGTGAAAAGTAAATTACCCTCTTAGACAGAACAACAAAATAGATCCCATTTTCACGGTGTGTTACATACAGTTACTGACCTGTTGCTGCTCGCAGTGTCAGACGTTTGTGCATATGTGTAGCAACTAGAGCTGTCCCGAATGCCATTTTTTGGGCTTCAAAGCTTTGGTGAGAAATATTCGAAGGTATTCACAGCTTTGCGGTGCGGTGCAGCAGGCTGACGTGTTCTTCTGTCTGTCCGTCTTCATCTCCGGGATAGTGCCACTAGTGCACTACTGTACACACACGCACCTCTACACACAACAAACAGCGATATCTGTCTGAGAATAACTAACTTAATGTTGTATATGCACAAAACATAATATGGAATTATTTCTTATTTCATGGGGTATTTTGGATTATTATTATTATATACTTACTGTATATGTGAAAAAATAAAGAATCAAAGCATTCGAATAGTGATTTGGAGGTTGAATGCCATGGCAACAGTCGAAGCTTTGAAGCATTCGGGTCAGCCCTAGCAACACTTTTAAGGCATGTGAACAAGACAGAATCCAGTTTTTAATAAAACGTCTGACATTTGAGGTTGAAACTAGCAAAGTGTGGATTCAAAATGTCCACGCTCAAGAACCTTAAAGCTGTGGGGTCAGTATGTGAAAAATACTGGAAATAAAGGATGTTCTCTTACTTTGCTTCCTCTTCAAACTTTCTCTTTTTTATTGTTTCCTAGTTTTGCCTCCAAGGCCTTTAAGAGCAGTGCAGTCTGACACAGGCCTCGGGGTCTTTGTGTAAGAGAATACATCCAGCAGTAGAAAAAAAATATATTTTTGCATTAATTTTATCTGCGCTGCAGTTGATGTACTGTAACTTAGGTGTGATTTGGATCCTCTGCACACTTCTATGTGACACACTGTGATGATATAAGACTGATTAAGTGTGTCAGTGAGTACAGTGTGTCACTAGAGGAGGTGCAGAACCAGTAGACGACAAAATGCAGGATGAATACTGAAATCTAAGCCAGATTATTTGCTTGTGACATATCTAAACCTGGCAATAAAAATGCCACTGCCTTGTCATCATATATATGTAGATATGGTGTTGGGGAAAGTAGCAATAAGAAGGCTATGTTGGTAATGTGATGAAATATAGACAGATAGGGGAAATTGGAGAAATAGCCAGGAGTTAGGAGAAGCAGGATAACATCTCTCATAACCATTCAAAACAGGCACATTATAGCTGCCTATTTTCACACAGTTTGATATACATTCAGATACCGCGCTGCTTTGTGCACCCTTTCATGTCATTGTTTCCAGCGACTGTAGCGATTTCATTTAAGTTAATGATGTCCAAGGGGAAGATGAGAGACATCAATCAACAGCTGAGGTGACAGGCAACCTTATAGACAAATTACCTGCTCTTACTGTAGGTAATGTCATATTACCACAACGTCTTTGCCGAACCTCCTTCTTAGAGCCACCTAACAGAGGCCAGGTCTGGTCTCACGAGCCATCTGAGAAACCAAGGTTTCCCAGAGAATTATTGATTCTGTCACATAACCCAATTTTTCAAAGACCTTGCTCCATGGGGAGGGAAGAAAAGGGGAGAAAAGAGACGCCACCCCATGCCGCCAACAAGGAGTAATTTTTCTCTCTAACGGATGAGGAGGGAGCATATTTCCATTCCAAATGGGCTTGGAGTTATTAGTCTGGTTGGTGGGTATTTTGTCACTGTCATAAGCACAGCGAGAATTAATTGTTGAAATGGTGCCCCACGAGCCACCTTGTGGGGTGCAAATGACATTTTCTTAACCTAAGGACCTTAATCAAAAGCAACGAGGTGGTGCTCACCTACAAAGTGTGTTTAAGCAGTGCCAACAGGTGCAGGCTGACACCAATTTAGAAAGTCAGCATGCATGTTCATGATTTACCATTTGTGTCCTCTGGAAAACTACCAAAGTTAAGTCTAAAACCCCTAGAAAGTGGAGGTACATTCAGAATCACAGCATATTACATATGCTTGTATGTTTGATGCTGCAGAAATACTTTGTAGAAAAATGAATTTCTTTAAATAATACATGAGAGTAGTATAACCGTCTCACTCCATAACACGACAGGTGTTGACTTAACAGTGTGGGTGGAACATTTTGTATTGCCCTTCCGCTCACAACAAGTCACTTGAAATTTAATCATGTGCTTAATTAACAATTGTAAACACTTAATTGCCAATATTAGTTCAGCGCCTGTGCCTGAATGACTTTCACACTTGATAAATAGTTGTGTGAAATACGATAAGTTGGGTGAAGTGGAATATAAAATAACTAATTTGATGCTCGTGAATACAATCCAATTAACCTCTTTGAGGCTTTTTATATTTACAGCAGGGGAGGAATAACATGATTCAAGACCTCGGGGGGGAAAAAACGGCAGTGACTAAAAGCAGACAGGGCGAAATCAGCAAATCCCTGCGGAAAGCTGCTATGTAATTTACTTCTCTAAAAGACCTTTTGTAGCAGTTAATGTACTGATTATATATACAGGCATTTGTAAGGATTCAAAATAAAAGATTGACGACTGTACTGATTGATATGCTGAGGAAGTATCATCATCAAATTGTTCTTATTGTTGTAACGTCTTGCCTTATTCATAACTTAAACTGAACTCTTATTTCAGTAGTAGCTACTCTACTGAATGTTCATGCTCAGTGATACTAATTTACCTCTTGTAATACTCTATAAACCTTTCTCTCTTTCTCTCTCCAACTCTTTTTCTCTCCCCTTTCCTTTTCCTTCCTTCCTTCCTCCCTTCTGCCTCTATCACTGGCCTTGTCTGGAGGGGTAAATAATTGATGCCTCTCTTCTCGCATTGTGAGAAATTTATGAATAGAATGAGCCGGGGGATGGTTGTATTTTTCTCCCTAACTTCTCAGTAGCCCCTCTCGGACTTATCTATGTAACCGCACCAAGGTCAAAATAAGTGTATATTTTATAAAGATGGATCACTGGAGCAAAACTCTCGTATTCAGACCTGGCCGGCACTCTCCATGCCAAGATGCTTTCTGGCTTCACCCAGCCCCAGGACACCCATTTCTCACTGTGCATACTTGTGTGTTTGTGTTTGTGTGTGTGCAGACATGCCTTTGACTACAAAATATGGAACATTAACACCTGATTTATGCTCTAAGCCTAAAAAATCCACATATTTTACCCAAGTACTAAAAAGGCATATGGGTATAAATACAAATATAAATAAAACATCCATTTGACCAATAGCTTTGGGCTTTCTAACCCACTATAATGTCACCATGGGAATTAGTACTGTCTTTGAAGGAACAGTGCGTAACATTTCAGGGGAGCTATTTGCAGAAATGGAATATAATATTCATAACTATATTTTCAGTAGTGTATCATCACCTGAAACTAAGAATCGTGTTTTTGTTAGCTTAGAATGAGTCCTTCATATCTACATAGGGAGCAGGTCGTCTTCACGGAGTCCACCACGTTGCTCCGCCATGTTTCTAAAGTAGCCCAGAATGGACAAACCAAACACTGGCTCTAGAGAGAAGCTTTCGCGTTTTTATGTTACCTGAAGGCCACCGTAGTTCTCCGACACGCTTGTGAAACTGCAGTAATGGAGGTTCAGACTGCAAAACCGTGGTACCGCCAGCTGCCGTCTGACTGCCACTGCTCCTACAGTGGTGCTATTATGTTAAGGATGGCCTCCGAGCCGTTGCGTTACCACCATTTTGCTATCGCCGGCTCATGTTACCGCAACTCAGTTGGTTGCAATCTGCAACCACACCACTAGATGCTGCCACACTGTACATTTTAAAAGAGCGTACACTTGCGTTTCTGCAGTGTACAGTTGTGAGCAGCTCAAAGTTCCATCCAACAATTGTGAAGTATTGTTAAATAAGAAAGAAAAGTAAGTTCTCACAGCATCTTCCAAAAATATATTTTTAAGGAAGGCCTCCATGAACTGTACCATGGCACGGTCTTCAATCACACTTAGGAGATAGCAGTGGGGGATATCTATAATTCCCTGTCTGTCGCAAACATCTGTCAGCTCATGGGTGTATTTCAGGCTAGCTGCACAAAGTCAAGTCAACTTCAGCGCGGAGAAAGAAAATCGACAGTGCAAATATCCCCAGTGAGACTCAAAATAGAGAGACCTCGAGCCACTCTTAATCCCAATGCTTCACGGATCATTTCTGTTGTTCAGAAATTAATGTTAGAGTGTGAAATGTACTTTCTAGTTGCTGAATTTGAAGAGCTGTATAGGTGGACTTTTGAACAGAGTGGGTAATGAATTTATCTCAAAGTAAAGCAGATGCTCCTAAACAAATTCCAGCAGCAGAGTCTTTCACTGTGCTGCGTAATTTCAAGAGTGCACTCCAGCTAGAGAAAACAAGTTGATTTAAAAAAGAACAACAACAAAACAAACGTCGACCAAAGCACTTCAGAGAGAAATAAAAAATACAATTAGATACATATGTAATGCGATAAGTGCAACACACAAAATAGAATAAAATCAACCAGTTAGCAACATAATAATTGTGGACACTCAAAGACCCCGCAGGGAGAAGAACGCTTGATTTCAGTGTCATTTTGTTTTAACTGCCATTATCACAGAGGACAGAGGCTATTTCCACAGACAGCCCACTGATATAGTTGCAGTGTAAGGCATCTTGGAGAGACATGATGACATGATGATGATGATGAGGTCTACCACGGCGTTGTCCGTGTTTTTGTCTTAGAACTTTAACTCTTTCACAGTGTGCTTTCAGTTCATGAAAATTAATTATTACCTTTTCGGTCGCCTGAAAATGTCTTATTCAGCGTTCGGTTGTGCTTAGCCCTCTCCACCCTCTCGTGTCACTTCTGGTTGCAAAAAAACAACATGGTGACGGCCAAAAACCAAGACGGCGGTTGCCAAAATGACGATCTCAAGGTTTCAATACGCCACAAATCAATGGGCGACGCAGACGTCACATGTCACATGTCCACTTCTTATATACAGTCTAGCCATCCAATATGCCCAAGACGCTGTGTAAGTGTAACTGAGATCAAAAACAGAGATAAAAACATGGGTTTTAAGATTGGATTTAAAGGTGGCACTGAGTAGGGGAGATCTGTCAGTGAGGGGTAAATACAATTTCAATAAGTAATCAGATTCTCAGGAGCATTCAACACTTGTAGAAAGGCTGGAGAAGGCAGTTGTGGTGTCTTGTTTTCCACCTCAATGTACAGATTAAGTTCATTTCAGCTCTTAATCACCGTTAAAAGGCTCAAATGGCTTCATGCCAAGAAACCAGTCAATGAAATGAAATGAAGATGTCACAGTTGTTTCATTCAGAATATATGTTGGCCATATCAATATATAGTAGGGCTGCAGCTAACAAAGAATTCCAACTCTATCTGTATTTTTGTATTAATCGACCAATCACTTAACCTATAAAATGTCAGCCAGTTTTGAAAAACCAAGGTGCCCAAGGTGATACCTTCAGATTACATGTTTTGTAAATATAAAATTTACAATTACAGATAAAAACAACAACATATCCTCATATTTGAGAGGCTGTAACAGGTGAATGTTTGTCATTTCTGCTTGATAAATGATGTCAATGATTAATAGATTATCAAAATAGTTGGCTATTAACTTTGGGCGAGTCAACTAATCAATTCATCAACTGATGTTGTCAGCACTAATATACAGTATAGAGTAAAATGCAGTGTCAGCTAAGGCAAACTGTAATGGATGTCAGAATTAATTTAATACATAACACAAGAAAGAGATGAAAAGGAATGAAAAATCCTTTCTCATTTCCCACACATGCCCATTTCTCACTATTTTTCTCCTGCTAAAGATTAAAATGAAACTAACCCATCAGCAGCCTCATTTATTTGCCTTGCTATTTTATAAAACACATTTTTTTTTGTTTTACATCACATCATGAAACACCATTAGATAAATTAATTAAAGAGGCTCATCCTCTCCACAAACCCTCCACCCACTTCTTCCCTCTCTTGTCATCCACAACTAATTCACCTGGCAGCCGAGTGTATTGGCCCTAAGTTGTATATTGGTTAATGAAGCATGTAACCTGCATTTCTCCTGCCTCCACTTCCTGCCCTGGGTGACATGTGCTGCTCTTCTGTGCTCTTCACTCCACACAGCATCAAGGGCAGGAGCACTGGGAGGCAGCTTAGTGCTCTCCGCCTTTCTCAGCCATTCTTTTCAAACCCTGCCAAAATACTCCCTGGGTGTTGTATGCAACGCTGCTCACTGGCCAAGCACAGTTTATGGAGGGCACATTCACACTAACGTTCTGTCTGTCAGCACAGCTCCACTTTGTCATGCAGGTACAGTGTTTCTGTAAGAGTGATGGGTCAATTCACAGCTCAATCATTCTTTTCTGATGACTATAATATATGAATATATATGAGTGAACACACAGAAGCATTTGAGAACAGACGTTAATCTAAATTGGCTCAGTGAACAGACATCCCAGTGAGCAAATGTGCTTCCATTAAAGAAAAAAAAAAAAAAAGCACCAGGGACAAAAATCATTGTCTTCATTTCTTGGCATTGGCTTCGCTGCTTGTTGACATCTAATAATGTGTAAACAAAGGGGACTTAATCAACCACAGTCCCAAGTCTAAAAATCTTACAAACCTGTCATTTTTGGACAAAAAAAAACCCAACTTACTTTTCTTCAAACTTATTAAGTAAGTTTGAAGAAAATAACTCAATAAATGCCATTAATTGTGTCCTATTAATTCTGCATTACTGCTGCCATTCTTGTAATAGTGTCAGGCCTTTCTTATGGTGACATGTTTATATTGAGGTGTTAAACTTGTCAACCTGGAGCACATAATTAATCCCTGTGGATTCCACTGCAAACAAATGGATTTCATGTTGTTTGAGCTGTAAACAGACACACACACATATATATACAGACACCTTTGATGAATCCTGTAACACACACACACTCTCACAAATAGAGCTGAAGTTACGTAAAACACACACAAAGAAAAATGACTGACAGCACTGATGTCCCTGGAATGATGAAAGCACACAAAGACCCACATACATATGCATTAACACATACTGTATACAGTATATTAATAATATATAGATAGGTGTAAACAGCGCTGGTAAGTGCTGGTATTATTATTATTCACATGTTGCCGTAAGTATCAGCAGTCATTATTACATTCTGAATTTCTACAGTGAATAAAAAATAGGCTACTAGAAAATTTGAAGTTTTTTTACTTAAATATATGCAATTTTAACATAATTTTGCACCATTAAAATAGTATAGTATAATCTATAATATTACAATAGATAACAACCAAAAAGCTTAAAGAGAAAAGTTTTGCAATTTGCAATTTTTAGGTTGTAGCTGGCTCAGTTTTAAAGCCAGAGAGAAGATACTGACATCATATGAAACTACAAAATCAATAGGAATCCATTGGTACCAACCATGTCATACTTTTCAAAGGGGTCCCTGGACCTCTGACCTCCAGATATGTGAGTGAAAATGGGTTCTATGAGTGCCCACGAGTCTCCCCTTTACAGACATGCCACACTTTATGATAATCACATGCAGTTTAGGGCAAGTCATAGTCAAATCAGCACACTGACACACTGACAGCTGTTGTTGCCTGTTGGGCTGCAGTTTGCCATGTTATGATTTGAGCATATTGTTTTATGCTAAATGCAGTACCTGTGAGGGTTTCTGGACAATATTTGTCATTGTTTTATGTTGTTAATTGATTTACAATAATAAATGTATATATACATTTGCATAAAGCAGCGTATTTGCCCACTCCCATGTTGATAAGAGTATTAAATACTTGACAAATCTCCCTTTAAGGTGCATTTTGAACAGATACAAAATGTGCGATTAATTTGTGATTAATATGGACAGTAAATATTTTAATAGATTGACAGCCCTAATTTATTCACAAATAAAAAAATGATGACAAACAGTTCACCAATTATTGTACAGAAAGGATGTGAACATTGAATCGATAACAGCTCCCTTGTTCTCACCCTCCCTCCCCCGTGCTGTGCGTCTGCTCATCTGGATGCTCTCCATATTGTTTTTATGTTCATACGGCTTATGAGTCGTGGCACAAAAACGCTGGAGCTGCGCTGTATGATTATGAATCTCATGATATGGAGAGGGCAGAAAAGAGTACCGGCAGCTTGTGAGAAGTGCCTAATGTCTAATTTAATTGTGCCTTACATGCGTTCTGTGAGCCTCAAGCAACAGCTCAGGTCAACTCAATGAAGCATTTCCTAGAATTGACATATTCACCATAAAGAAGGGTGATTGTTTTGTCCTTTTCTGTGCTTTGAGTGTGTCTGTGTGTTTAGTGTTAGCTGTATACACATATATTACAGGCTCTGTTGGCTTGGATAGCTATTTCCCACCAAGCCTGACCCACTGATCACTTGATCTGTTTTTAGAGCCGAACGTGAAATTCAATTACTGTTTTTATGTTTTATTTTCAACATTAGAAGTCAAAGTCAGGCCTAGTAGTTTCAATTAAACTCTGGCTTATTGAACTATAACTGCATTCTATTAACTTTATCTTAATTACTTCTCGGTGTCCGCTGTAACCTTGGGGTTGGCAATGCGGTCCCATGGCTATGAAGTGTTAAAGGTATAGGTTTACAAGAAATCACTGCTTAAATGCATTTATATCCAGAAAAATCTATTTTGTCTGCAAGAGCAATTAAATAATCAAGTTAAAACGTTTTGATGCAGTTCCCCGTGGGGAATATTGGTCAGTATATATGGACTTTTATGCCCTTGGCTGGGTTATGTGCAGTTTTAAAGTCAAGGCCGAGCCGTTATAGTCGTGCTGAAGCGACATACACAAACTGCATGACGCTTATTGATCTCAAGGCAGCAGACATCAGCACTGTAGCTTTCTTTGCTCTGCTGATGAACACGCCGTGAACATGTGACCTTTTGCAGTGTCAGGCTTTCTGGGTTTAATTCTTGTGAATCTTTCAAGGTCATAAATGATGCTGGGTTAGCAATTTCAGCGTTACCGTACACAACATTATGTATTATGATTGTTTTTCGTCTCAACGCAGAGGATTTATAACACAATAACATGTTTTCTTTTTAGACTGTGAGCAACGGATCCTTGTATCAAGGTTATGTAGCGGTTTTGCACTATGAAAATAGAAAGATACTCTAAATTTATTTTGTATCGAAGTTAGAAATTTCAGTATCGTGACAACACTATATACATCGACAGAAAGACAGCGACTCCTTCCATTTCAGTTGGATATTGAGTCATGCTATTTTAAACAAAGACGTCAGGGTTCACATCAACTATATTGAAAGATCGATCACAATTCACATTATAATGGCTGAAATGTTGTCTTCACCTGTATAGATTGGAGCTCTATACTCCAATTTCCTGAGTTTTGATTACTCTTTTGGAGAAGTTTGTATCATCAATTATTCATCCCCTCACTCTCTTTCTCTCTTGCTGTCTGTCTCTCTCTCCCTACCTCTCATGCGTGAATATCCTTCTACCTGAGTAAGCACGCTGTCATTCATAACACACCCAGTCCGGGCACAGATAAATAAATAAACCAGGCACATATATGCCTCATTTCATATGCCATTTCCATTTTCTTATCCATCACATTCCTGCCTCTTTGGTGGACTATCATTCAATTAAACACCATTATCTGCTGGTATGCTTGGGGGATTTTGCACACCTAAGCTACCCCGTGCGCCTCAACCTTTAATCTAAAGAAAAAGACAATTAATCAACAGGAATCGGTATTATTGAAACCAAACCAGTGGGGATGGACTTTATCAAATGTTCTTTAATTAAGCAAATTACTTGAAGGGAATGTGATGTAATTTGCAATTTACAAAAACAGCATCGAGGTAGTGGAGAGGCTTTGAAACATCACTGAGAAGTGTTAAGCAACATGGTTTAGCCGGGAGTGTTTTGATTCATTTAAAAGGGATCAGTTGACATGTTTGCTCTGCTGCTTTTTTTTTTTTTATCCCCACAGGGTTTTTAAAGAAATGATTGCAACTCTCCATTATAAATAATCCCTGGATTTGCCTCATATTTATCTTTAATTTTATCAAAAGCAATAATAAATAAAAGTTTGCCTGTCTTTTATAATGTATTCATTAATGGAAGTCATGGTACAAAGAAGGCATGTTAATTCTGTCACACTCAAAGTGTTTGATCTAAATTCATGATGCCCTGTTTAATCTATAGCTTCCTGCAAAATCTCTTTTATCACACATTGTGCAAGATTTCTTGCAGGAAACTGCCCGTATAGGATCACATAATATGTCGTTTACCTGTTTTTTTGCAGACACATTTCACATCTTCTTCCAGATCATGCAGCCTTTAATGTTTCCCTCTTGTGGCGTCATCACCACATTCAAATCGTACAGCTTCCTTGAAAGCGGTTCATCTCAGAAAGTGATGTGTGATTATTTTATCCAGTCAGACTCCTGGTTAAAACGAGGGGAGGGGCGGGTAGTGGTTCAGACTGAGAATACCCAGCTGTGGCTGAATCTGCTGCTAGGAATCCGTTGTGACTCCTGCACTGCTTTGCAAAACAATAATTAACTTGGGGTTGTTTGACAGTTTTCAAATTGTTCACTGAAAGGCGACTGCAATTTTGTCAAAAACAGCATTGGAATTGGGCTTTCTGAAACTTTGCACAGCATAATTGTTGACCAGCATAATTGTCAAAGCAAAATCAGCACTTGGAGATCAACTCAAGATTTCCTTAAATACCCACACATCTATAATCCAGAAATATTTCAGAAACAACACCTGCACTGCAATGTACAGTCTACTAAAACAAGTTATCACAGACAGTCAGATGTTGCAGTTAACTTCTTTATAGTGTTGTACACAATTTGTTATTGATTATTTGTAATTCACAGTCATGGGGATCAGAGTTAATGATTAAAATGCATTTTTGAATGTATTGGAATTGTATTATATACTGCGCCACTCAAGGTTTAACTAAGTCTAAAGCAAAACTACTGTGTTTGTGTGTTAATTTAAAACAGCAGGATTTGTCATACAGTCACAAATTCAGCTTTAAGAAATCATGGTAAGTGAATGGTATGAAATACGGCTGCACAATTAATCACAATTTGATAGAAATCGCAATACGGCCTACTGCAATTTTCAAATCCCAGGAGATGAATTATTTGTTAAAGGTGAAATGTGTGTCAAAATAATTAAATATTGTCGTGCTGCAGAGATGTCCTGCATGGCCAAATCATCACACCTTAATCATTGTAATGCTTCTCAATGAAAATGAGAATAATGATGTAATAATGATCATTCCCTCTAATATTGCAAATCATATCTTTATTGCAAAATCAGTCAAAATAATCACAATTAGATTTTCTTTCAAAATCTTGCAGCCCTAGTATGAAATTTGTATAATAAGCCTTTTGCTTATCCCATAGTGAAGTACATTAGCCCATGCTAGCACAGTTGGCTTAAACCTATGGCTGTGGTCCATCAAATGTGTATGAGTACATATTTTCATATCTCAAGGGTGCTGACACAAAGCTGACTGTCTGGCATCCAAAACATCCAAGAAATGAATCCAAATCTCACTTTACATGCACAAATTGCTCTTTAAACTGAGTAATATACTATATCTGGGTATCAGCAGTGCTATCATATTCATCTGGCCAAATACAGTATTGTCCATTTTCCAGGCTCAACTGAAGAGTGTTGTGAACGATCAATGCTTATATCAGATGTCGTAGTGATGCCAAGGCCCTTAGGGTACAAATGAAAAATCTCACTTCATAAAACATGCATAAAAAGAGCAACATGCACACTTGAAGCAGGAGTTTTGGTTGACGTCTGCTCACCTTACTTAGAAGGAAACAATAAAACGTCACCTTGCTGTGAATAATCTGAATAACCAGAAGGATTCAGACTTGTAATGCTGAATCATAAAGAACCGGTCAGAAGGCAAAACGCTCAGTCAGTTTGACATTTGGTATCTGATCTGAAGAAGAAGTTTTCTTCTCCAGCAATGATTATTGTTTTATTTAATGATTCCTCACATTGATTTAACAAAGGATGTTAGACTGTAGTATTTTTATTTGTTGGACAGATATCAGAATGAGTTTGACTTCCTCTTGGGGAGGAGAAGTAGGAGTAGGGGTCATTCACTGCTGCAGTGATCAAAAGTTTCAAAGAAGTTAACTTATGCACACATATAAGAGAGAAAGGTGTCTATATAATCTTTGGCTATATAATATGTAACCTTACTTTAAAGGTACCACACCCTATATCAATTAATTAATGATTTCATCATGAAGGGTCATTTGACATTCTACCTCATTTAAACTAAAAGGAAAGGGTATTAAATATATAACTTGCTCTTATGACACACAAAAGGTCACCTGTACTGTACCATTCATGTGCTATCAATCGAGCTGCCTCCATTAATCACTTAAAGTTGCTTTTTGAATAAAACTTTGAGATATTATTTTCAAAAACTGTCAGAAAGTCCTGCGTGGCTGGCTGACTTTTTTCATCTCTTTGTCCTCAGTCATGCATATTTGACAGCACCTACACCAAAATACAGACATTTATCAAGATGCTTTTGTAACTTGACAATAAAACCCATGTTTTTCTACATTAACTATTATTTTTGTAACATTGCTGTAAATCTGCTTGTGAATATAGCATGTTTTTGATGGCGGGAATAGTTGAGGAGGGTGATGGAAAAGAAAGGAAGATTGTGAAGAGATATTTTGATTTGTAAATCTATATAACTTTTTCAATTTTACTGTGTGAAGGTGTTGCTTTGCTTTGAAACATTTTCAAATGATTTACCTGATGTGACTTGCTGTAAGTGAAAGAGCAGAAAGAGCTCAAATTTCTTGATCACTTAAACTGCAGCACAAACAACTGACATACAAATGTCAGAGCCACTCTGCCTTGACAGTTTTTCGCAGAAACTTTAATGAGACCAAGGGAAAATTGTGTCTTCATCCTAGCAGAGAATTGGATAAAGATATGAATCAGACCACTAGTGCTAACATATTGGAATAATGCTGGAAATAGAGATGCATATTTGCAAAAAGATAAAGCAGATTTATCTCCGGTTGAGGCCAAGGAATGACAATGTAAGAGAGAAACACTCAGAAAAATGTCTCGATAGAAGGGATTTCATTTGTGCACAATTCAGAGTTAGTAGACTAGGTATCATGGGAAGGTGACAAAACTTTTTAAATTCCCACAATAGGTTGAATCATGTTACCCAGAAAATGTAATGGGCCGATTAAAGTGGAAAAATAACCTTTCAGCATATTGTAATTCAAGTGTTCTGAGAGATAACTAGACTTATGCAGCTCATCATGGCTCTGTTTTCAGGCTTTCAAAAATCTAGCCCGTGACGGGAGACTTTGACCAATCACAGGTCATTTCAGAGAGAGAGCGTTCCTATTGGCTGTGCTCCGGTCATGTGACAAGAACTTGGCGTTCCTTCATCAGATTCCACAAAGGCTGCCGCCTCATAAACTTTCTCATTTTACAGCTAAACCGTGCACTACAAGATGATTCTGAAAACATTTGAGGCGAGAAATAGGCATTAACGTTACATAATATTGATTCATATTTGATCAGCGCGGCCTAGTTTGACCGTTTGGTCGGAGTTTGCGAGTGATTGACAGCCGGCTCTCATAGACAGCAGATGGACAGCAGACCTCAGATCAGCTCTTGCTGCTTGTTTTCCTCTGGTATGTGAAATCTTGCAGATGCCGTTAGGAGCACCGCAGGACACCGGAGGACAGAAGCACATGATTTTTTTCAGGTTACCTGTTTCATGTTCTACTGTCACAATATTTATTTTATAAAAATAACGTTTATTAATCATATTTGCTCCAATCTCGCCTACTTCAGCTTTAAAGTCTTTAGATTGTTGAATTCCTCAATTATCAAAATCTATATTGAGTTTATGCCTCGAAAAATGTGTGGTTTCCACAAATTAATAGGAAATGAAGAAAGAAAAACGTTGTAGTCTCCCCTAGTATGATCTCACATACTAGATAGCTGAGTATATTCCATATAAATTGCAATAATCATGAGAGCACAGATCCCTCAGTTTAACTGAATGCCATCTGCTTATAAACAACATCAAAGAAAAAAATGGGAAGGTTTTCTCTCCCAATTATTGGCAGCGACGGATGGGCAGTGCACGATAAACTTCAGCTGAGGTTTTTTGGGGTTATAGATAAAGAAAAAGAAATAGTCTCTCCTCAAGTCAAGAGGTCAAGTTCGGAGTCACATGGATGGATCATGGCAAGAGGCTGGTCTGCTGTTGGAAACAGGTTTTAGGACTGAATTTGTGAAGAGAAGCGAGACTTTAAGCCATGTGTCACAGGGCCTACAAGAGGAAGCAATCAGCGACTTAGTTTGAGGGTTAGAGGCTAGCTGGGAGAATGAGCCTCAGGTGTAATCAATCTCTTTCTAGGGAAGGAGGTCTGCTGGCATAGACACGTTTCTGGGGGGTTTAAAGGAGTGTTAAAAGGTTGATTTAGTTAAGGAAGTCAAACCAGTCTTTTGCCATTGTGTCTCGGACACTTGAGGTCTAGTAAAGTGTTGGTACTTCCACAGATTGACTCTGACTTGAACACAACTTACATTTTAAGATAATATTTTTATACATGACATAAATTCAGAAATATGAGAGTATTACTATACTTGTCAAGATATCCTGCGATATTTTAACTTGTTTTACATTCTTTCCTTCTGCAAACAAAGCAGAGACTGTAACGAGTTCTGACAGCAAAAAGGGCAGTGAGAAACGGCATAATATATTTTTTGATAGTTGACACAGTTTTGAATTCAATGTGTCGTAGCATAATTCTATGTGTAACACAGGGATGTAATCTCCACCAGGCCAGTCCATGCTTGTATGTTCCATCCTGAATAGGGATGTCACGAGAACTGATACTTCGGTACAAAGTCGATGCCAAAATTCTGAAAACGTGGTGGTACTCGTTTTTCTACAGTGCCGTATACCGTTAGGACTCGATACGAACGTTGTACCGGGGATGATGGAAAAAGGTGTTTTGGACTCAGTAAAATAACTAGTGACACATCCAGGGGACGCACCATATTTTTTCCCTGATAATGCTACATTATGAACAACAAATCTGTGTTGAAATCAGCATGGCAGGGAAATAGTTAAAGTTAGCTGTTACCTTCGTGGAGGACTCTGCTGCTTACCGGCTGCTAACAGCTAACGTTAACTAGCTCGTCCTGCCAATTTCAACACGGGAGGTACCATCGATTTACATTATGACGCATTCAGACTCTGTTTGGTAAAAATTGTATTGGGTGAAGGTAAATTCTGACGTTATCATGATGTGTTCAAAGAAAATCTTGTAAAATGTAGTTTATGGTGTGTATGTTGAAATACATGGGATTCATTGTTTTATTTTTGTTTTATACTGTTATCGCATTGGTATCGAGACTCATGGATTTTCACTGGTATTGGTATCAAATACTTTCTGGTATCGTGACATCCCTATTCCTTAAGGATGACTATCAAGTATTATTGAGTTTTTTTGCTATCCGAGACTAATTGTGTTAGTATAAAAACATGATTTTGATTTGAATTTTTGCACAGTTAATGCTGGTTAAACAAGGGGCGTAGATCTACCTCTGCACATATTAAAACAATAGTCTTAGTTTACTCTTTTCTAAACTGTTTAATGTAAAAGGAACTATCAAATTCACTCACAATCAGTGAATGTAGCAAACAATGCAGTCACTCTGGAGGTGGAAAACACAAGAGCAACCCAAAGCTTGCTAGTAAACCTTTAGAGACTATTAACAATAGAATCTATTGGGATATTGATGAACAATAAAAAACAAAAAACACAACAGATGATTGTAAATCTACAATAACAACACGTTTTATCCAGCTCCCCATCTTTTCTCCTTTTAGAGCGTCCCTCCTTCTTGTTGGATAGCGTTGCCTTTTGTGGCATCACCCATTGCTGCAAGCCAAGTTTGAATAAATTATTGGATGCACCTCAGGAAAAGTGTTGATTGACTGAAAAGTGCACAGACAACACAGCAATGAAACCCAGTTTAAGAATAACGCCATGTATCCTGAAGAGGGAGAATAATTACAGATTTCAGAAAAGAAACAGAAGCTGTTTGACAAGGTCGAGTCTTTTTATATTGTGAAGACGATAAGACGTTAACATTTTTTTTTTTCATGCTCAAGTTGCTCTCACAAGAACAGAGCTTTTGTGAGAATTTTTTTGTCAATATGGAGAAAAAAAAGTGGGAATATAAAGGAGAACGCTAGGGGATAGAAACCCAACTCAGCACAGAACAAAGTACAAAACATAATGAGGCAATTAGTGAACAATCCAAGATAATTATCAGCCATTATTAGACACATTAGTATTACATTGTCATATAGGAAAACACAACTACTGTAATGTCTCCCACCCTGCCAGCCCCCTCATCCTCCCTCCTCTCCCCCAAATTTGTTAAATGTTTGTAGGGGAATTAAATAATAGGTGATATGCTGTACTAAAAGTTTGCATCTGTGCTAAAGCTCTTCCATTAAATTGCTATCAGAAACCCGATGGATCTACTATGTTATTTGTGTGTTTAGATGAGATGAAACTGAAAGGCCGGCAGCATTAGACAGTGAAGACTTCATAGGTAACACTCTACATTGTCAGACTTGGCTTTAATCCTTATAAATCTAAGCTGTAGTTTGTCATTCTCAGATGTTATTATGCTCAGCTATACTTGTAGCTACTGAAACCAGAATTTTGAAAGGGTTTGGGATATTGAGAGTCGAAAAAAAAAGTTGTTTTTGTCATGAAACCATACCATAAACATTTGATATAATAAACACCAATACATTATTTTGTGAAATAAAACGTTTTTTTTCATTTCACTGATATTTATATTATGTATTAAAAAACTTAACCCTTAAGTTAAATTCATTATTTGCTTGGACTTTAAATCATTGTTTTATTTGATGTCCTTGCTGCCCTGACATTTGGCCTTTGTGACCTCAAAAAACACCAAAGGCCAAGTGGCCTTGCCCCTAAAATGATGAAATTCCTGGTCTACTCTGGACTAAAGTATTGGATTAATAGACTGACGAACCAACATTGCCATCTGCACCTCTAATGTGGCTAAAAATAGTACAAATTAAGAATGTTAAATTGGCTAATTTTCAAGTTCGGGTAATCAAAATAAACCAACACAAACCTTGCCAGTTACTGTATTACAAAGTCTGTTCAGTTTGACACTGCCAACACAGTTTTCTCGTCCCTTTCTATACAGAGAATCAACCAGCAGCAGTTTCACTTATCACAGTGTTTGGAAATTAAACTTAGTTTGACTGTTTTATCACAAAATAGTGAGTCACAGGCTCAGGTTTATAAGATTTAAAAGTGTGAGGCATTCATTTCAAGCATCTGAGATAATTACTGTTTTATCTCTTTTTATACCTTTGCTTTAGAATTATTGTATCTCAACACCCTGCACTGTGAAAAGAGAAGGTGTTATCACACACACAGAGGATTTCAAACCTCTAGAGTTATCAGTTTGACTGCACAAAGTGTTTTGGTGCTGCCCCTTCTAAGCTCCTCTGATCCTATTTAAATTGCTAAGTGGGTTTTCAGACTGTTGCAGACAGATTCAAACTACTGTGTAGCTGTCCTCATGCGTTTACTCAGATAAAAATGTTTGAAATGACTGGAAAACAAATACATATTTATCATATTGCCAAGGTTAAGCTATTAAAGCTATAAAGCACATAGCTCCGAAGTATGTAATAAACAGGTGATTAGTTGTGGAAAGTTCTTTACAGACACACTGCTAATGAGAAAGAAAAACACAATGGAAGGAAATGACTCGGCAAGTTTAAGAGAGAGATGTATGCTCAGTCTAAAGTCCGTTTCACACATGCAATCTGTCCCTGAAATGTTCAGGAACATTACCTGCATGAGTGTGTGAATGGGAGCAGGGATCGATTTTCAGGGAAATCTGTACCGCCAATTTCCCACCTCAAGACTATAGGGCTGGGTATTGTTTTTTTTTTGTTTGTTTTTTCCTATACCGGTGCTAAAATGCTTCTTTTGAAATGGTGCTTTTAAAACGGTACTGGTGCCCAAGAGTGCTTGAACCAATACTTAAAAAAAAATAAAAAAAAGCAAGCACAAAACGATGGTTGATGACATTAAAGAACTTTTCTTTTTTATGAACCTGTGTCACAGGTTTATTACTGCAATAAACACATTTGAACTTGAAATTGATTATGATATTAACACTGCACTGAATATAAATAACTACAAAATAGTATAAATACATACATATATGTCATATATACATATATATACCGACTTTTTTTATATATCGACTTTTACCACAAGTCGATTGTGGGGGTGATGGTGACATCCCCACTGACCTGTTGTCCTGGCTCCCCCTATATATATATATATGTATATATATATATAAAAAATAAAACGGGACGTACAATGACGCTTTTGTTGCCTGTAATGTATTGAATGCATGTTTCTGATTCAAGTAGCCTGGATCATGAAAAAAATACATTACAAAGACATTTGAAAAAGGACAATGACAGTTCCATGCCCGCCATGTTCATACGATACGATAATACGATAATACTTTATTGTCAAACAGGTCTGAAATTTGTTTTGCATCACAGCAGCTCCATTTGCAACATCACAGAAAGGACAAAGACAAAAAAACAAGGATACATACATTTAAACATTACAATCACAGAAGACGATATTCAGGGCCCTTCAACGTACATTTGATCTGGGATTAGGCTCCATATTTAGTTTTAGGATTGACTGGTGTACAAAAGAGTGCTTCAGTCTAACCTTATTAAATCGTGGAACCCTGTATCTCCGATTTGATGGTAACAATTCATATTCACTGTTCAAAACATGGTTGGGGTCAGAGATGATGGTGTTAGCCAGCCTTAATATGTTATTATGATAGGCTGATTCATACAATTTCTCAAGGGGTTGACCTACAATCTTTGAGCAGATTTTCATTTGATGAAGCAATTTGACTTTAAAGTAGTGGACAAACTCTTGTACCATGTAGTATAACAATACTGTAGAACACTCATAATCACAGAAGTAAAAAACAAAAGAAGAATTTTTTTACTCACCCCAAAAGACCTGAAAATAATAAGAGATGTCTTCCGCCACTTACACATCATCACACATCCGGCCTTGTCCATCTTCTTCTTCTGCTGTGTTTAATGGTGGTATTCCGGCATTGCCGTGGCATGTGTGAAAAGGCATAAGATGGAAATGTTCCTGAATGTAATGCATGTGTGAATAGTGATAGACATAAAATGAGAGATCAGGAAAGGAAAGGAACAACCAAGAGCTGAGAAGTGGTAAAAGTATACGAGGAGAGTGATGAGGAGCTGTGTGGATTTCAAGTTTTTGCACTTGGCTCAGCCTTGGTTAATTCAGCACCTGCAGCCCAGTATAACACTCCCTTTTCACATATTCATCTCTGACATACAGAAAACCCTGAAGGAGAGAGAGAGAGAGAGAGAGATGCGTAATGCTCACCAGCCCAGTTTTATTTTAGCCCCCGTGAGGCACTGCAGATTTTGTCATATGGAGAAGCTGAATTTTTGACAGCTTCCAGAAAGCTGTGGAGTTGGATTTTACACTCCTGTATTTAAGCCTTTTAGCCCCGTGGTTGTCTGTTTGTGAGTTTCCCTGTGAGACAACACCAGACATCAAAGTGAATGAGAGCAGTGGTATAAAAAGGTGAGCCAATGTTAAGAAGTAACTGTCAGAACTGGATATTTCTCTGTAAATGTGGAGCAAAACTTGCAATTTTTTTAGGACATATTTGTTCTTCTTCATGTTGGCATAAACCTTTGCCCACATTCAGTGTATATCCTGTTGTAAAAGATTGTCCAATTTAGGCACAATACAAAAAAGACTGTAGTTCCAACTCTCTCTCTCTCTCTCTGTCCAAGTATCCTCTGATCCCTCTCTTAAAGCAACAGTGGTCTCCTGCCAGCTTATTCGTTATGGACATTTATGGTATGTAGCACTTTTAAAAAATGCTACTGAGGTCTAAATTTGTCTCAATTGTACTTCAAGTACATATGACACATTCTTACAACTCTGCTGCTTCAACTAAGGGTGCAGAGTTGTCATCTTTTTTTACTGAGAAATTTATGTAAATTAAGTAGGGTAGGTGACTTGAGAGCTTGGTATGATTCACTTCTCCCTGCTCCATCCCAAGACGTGGGGAAGGAGAATCTTCTGGTAATACATCCACCTCCAAACTCTTTACTCACAATGTAGTCTCTGACTTTGTCATTCTTTAATTTAAACACACCAACACACACAGGGACACACATAATATATTAACTCAACACATGCCAAACACTCCTTGTCTCTTACATACATGCATCACATTTTAAATACCACATAGGGCTCTCAGAGGAGGCTCTATGGATGTGTGTTATATAAATGCAAATGACGCAGGACACACAGCTTCTCTCCTTCATCCTCACAGAAGAATGGAAAAGTGAGAAAGCACTCATGTTGGTGCAAACTTATCAGTTTTAATTCTCCTCTTCAACATTTGCGTTTGTATATCGTGTCTTTGCATGTCCACAGTGTCTGGTACGTTAAAGACGGAAGAGAAAGAGGGAGCGCCGATACACTGGTCAGGTCATTATAGCAGTCAGGCACTAACATGTGACACTCTGTCATTTCTGAAAGGTCACTCCAAGATGGAGCTGCTGCTGCTGGATTAAGGATTCAAGCAGTGTGTCCATGATAATGTTTCATGGAGGTATACTTCTATTGTTATATGACAAACTCAGATTACAAGCACATAGAGGTGACACCAAAACGTAATAAAGATGTATTTAACTTAAAACATTTCATCCTGTTTATTGGAGGTAGCCTCAAATATGTGCCTGAGAAGAAAGCTAATCAAAGCATATATTTGAAAACTACATTTCAGTAAGTTAAAATTGGAAATTGGAAACTGCTGTAACTACAGATTGAGTGACTTATTTAGCATGGCACTGCTACATAAATAAACAAAACAGATACAAAAAAAACAATGTTGAATACAGCATACTCTCCTGATCACCAATCTCCAACTTAACAAATGTGCTCCCCAAAATAATTATCCACAAAATGTTAATTTTAACAACATGGGGAAATAAACTAAAACATAAATTTACATGCCAGATACATAATTAGAATACAAATCATGAAAACACTTAAAGGTCTGTTGTGTAACAATTAAGGAGGATCTATTTGCAGAAATGGAATATATTAATAAGAATGTTTTCTTTAGTGTATACTCACCTGAAAATAAGAATCATTGTGTTTTTGTTACTTCGTTAAAGAGCCATTTATATCTACATAGGGAGCCGGTCCTCTCCATGGAATCCGCCATGTTGCACCGCCATGTTTCTACAGTGGCCCAGAACGGACAAACCAAACACTGTTAACCTTTCCTGCTCCGGCCGGAGTCGATAATGCCACTTGCTGCTGTCGCTGCCGCTCTCTCTCTCATGCTTCACCACTCACTTTCCTCGTACACACACACTCCAAATGACATACAACTGGCTTTAGAGAGGGCCATTCGCGTTTTTGTGTAGGCCACCGTAGTTCTTCTACAGGCTTGGCACACAGGAGAGACTTCAGTTTGTTGCAATCTGCAACCTCACCGCTAGATACCGCCAGATCCTACACACTGCTCCTTTAAAACTACTATGAGGAACTTTTATTTTGTGTTGATTTTGGCGGTCCCTGTGGACAAGAGAGGTAGTATTTCTGAGCACCAGAGTCCCTTTAGAAAACCTCTCATTTTACTGCAGCGGAGTCTGACAGTCTGCCCTGTGCTGTCCACTTCCCGCTGGAGCTCTGACTGCAGGTCGAAGGCGGCAGCATAGCAAGATCTGGGTCTGTCCGCGGCGGGCTGGTCACTGCTGAAGGCCCCGCTGGAGTCTGAGCTGAAGGAGTTTCTGGTGAACCTGCATGATTTTGATGAATAGGACCCGGTGGCACCGATGACAAGCATTAAGAATAACTATATAGAAATAGCCAATATTCTTGCTGATGGTCTCGTTTACTTATGTAGGTCACATAGAAGCATTAGGATTAAATTGAGAGTTTTCATAACCAGTTAAAAGTTCCTCACAGTAACTTTAACTTTACCCGTAAAGACACTGTTTTCAGACTGTCTCTTATACAGTATATACTACAATTCAAGATACAAATTAATGATCAATGTGTGGCCAGAAGTGCCACATATGCAGAACTTCATTATCTATCTAAACAACAAGTACCAAACAGTACTTACTATTTATTTGTGAAGGCAAACAATACTACAATATTGATACTGATAACATCGTAATGTAAACTTAAACTTAATATCTAACCAGACATTGATGTATAAGACTAAATATATGAAGAGAGTAGGGGAAACTATTGCAGCCTCTTAAAATAATTCCTGCCTCCTCACAGGCTAATTTGACCATCGCTGTTAGTAAGTGTACCTCTGTTCTCCGCCCTTTTGTCTTCCGCAAATAATTTCATAAAGGACCTCTTTATGGCTCCATTTCACATGATTCCAATGGTATAGTCATTGCAGGAAATTACAGTCTGAAATTACAGGTTGGGGTTGGGTTCCCGCTGAAGAATTTGTAAAATGAAAGCTTTCAGAGGCAGGCGGGTGGCAGAAAGTCTTGATAGTAGTGTTTCAGCTCCATTTCCTCTCAAATTGCACTCAATAATAATGCTCTTCTTCCATATCGGTGTATTTTTTTACCTTGTACCGTTTGTATAATGCTGGACTATCAAATGCATGTTACAGCATTTAATTAAATTCAGTGTAGAACGGCATACTACTTCATGCAATGATGTGACTTGTCTCTCTTCCAACCTGAGCAAGCCTAAGGAGGAAGTGAGGTCCTGGGGAGCAATAAACTGCTCCTACCATGACCAAAAGAGAATTTAATGATCTGAGATAGAAATGAAAGGATGGTTGGGTATCTTCCGCTCTGTATGCTTGACAGAGCGCCACAAATGAGATTTATTCCCATCAAGCCATTCAGTCTACTACTTAAAACAATCATATATAGCCTATATTTGACAAGCGCTCCTGCCAACGTACATATCCCACAATCCATGCCTTATCAGTTATTCTATGCTTCTATCAGCCAGGCGAATCGTGATGGATATTCTTTGGCCAACTGCCCATGACTTTAACCCCAATAGCAATAATAACTCTGCTGTGTCAAGTTCACTCTAGGGACATGTGCACTGGCATATATCTGAGTTCAATTTCAGCGGGATTGTAGTCCTGACTGGAGTGATATAATAGGCCTGGAGCCAGAGGGGTGTGTTGTTCGGGAAAAAGGTCATTATATCTAGAGATGCCTCTATCATGTTTTTGGCCACTGAAACGATTGCCGATCGTCGATGAGCCATATCGGCCGATACACAGCCAATACTGATCGTTTTTGTTGTTGTTGTGTTGTTATAGCAGCTGTTATATGATGCTCCAGATTAACTTTTTTTTACCACCGTCCCATAAAGTAATTTCAACCATCCTGGAGTCAGTGTAAACCGTCATCAATTTCGAAATGTTATCCTTTTACTTTGTTATTGTCATCTATAGCGGTTATTTGCATTAAAACACACAATTCAAATAAATTATTGTATTTTTATTTAAATATTTTCTTTGATTAAAATAAATTCTTGGCATTACTTTACATTACTTTTAATTATGTATTAGTATTTAATTAGTATTATTAAACAGGTCATAATTCCCTCTCTAATATATATTTTTTATTGCTGTAAAAACATTTCCTTCAAACTGTATTTATTCAAGTTTCTTGCTAAAAAACAAAATTTTACAAGATAACATCTGAACACATCAAGATAACGTTATAATTTACCTTCGCCAAATACTAATTTTTACTGAATAGAGAGCATCATAATGTAACTCATTATGTTGATGTGAGCAGTCAGCTCCTTTATTTAGCCAAGCCACTCCGCCGACATGTTTTGTTTTAGTAGCGTGTCATGCGCCTGAGCAACTACATGTGCAGTGCAGCTCCTGCCAGTGAACAAGATGGGAGGCTGGACACTAACACTACACACACATATACGGTTGTTGCTCACAGTCGGATGCACTAGACTAGAGTGTTTAACCACATACAGGCGTGTGGTTTGTCCCCCCGTCCCCCCCACTCCCAAGGCCGCAATCGGTGACTAGAAAGCATTGATGTCGATCTCCTGATTGCATATTTTTAATGAATATTGGCCGATAACGATCAGCAACTGATCAATCGGGGCATCCCTAATTATAACTTTAAGCTCTGGATAAGATACTTATCTTATTTCGAAACTTCTCACCTAAATATATTATTAAAGTCAAATGAAGTGAAATGTAGCAACAGCATTTGGAATGTGCATTAAAGACGGTAGGAAAACTCATTGTTTTGTCATTGATTGAACACTTGAAATTGTCTTCTAATTTCTTATAGATATAGCAAATCATGTATGCACTATGCATGTAAAAGTTAAATTAGCAAAAGAAACATGCACACTTTTATATGAATCATGTGGCTTTTTGCAGCGCCAGCTTGTTATTTTTGTGAGTTTCCAGATTTTGGTGATGTGACATGGCACTAGTTAACAGCAGATGGTCAGGATATAGACTCAGGAGGACAAAAGACCACTTGGCTGAACTCGGCTACTGTTAGAGGATGTTGGAGTGAGTGTCTCAGTCTTAAGAGAAACACACAAGTCAATGTAATGTAATATTTCTGCTAAAGTGTAGGCAGCATGGTCTGGTCTGGTGTTTGGTAACTACACCGTGACGGTGAAGCTAAATCTTTTCAGTTTCTGCTGAAGCACTTGAGCAACTTGAACATTTTGTAAATAAAAAAAGGTTATGAACTCTTCTTAGAGCCAGTGGCTGTGATTTAGTTTAAACATACCAACACTTGCTGTGTTAGCAACATGAGTACATAACTTCAAATTGATGTGATTTCTGGTTGGGCTGGGCTCTTATCAACAGCCACGGGCATCCAGCGGCATTCCTCTTGTGGTATGTTGTTGGCGTGGTCCAACTGCAGTATTCTGTAATAAAGCTCCCACAGGGAATACAATAGCTTTTGAATTGTAAAACAAAAGGCATCTTAAGTAGATGAAGCCATGCTGTCTCAGTCTACGATGAAGTAATTCAGCTGCTCATTCCTGTTTTCTAATCATAAAAGGGTTGTCTTTCATATTCACAGTTTTTTTTTTTTCAATCGCATTCAAAGGGATGCCGGAGAAATGCAAAATAGTTACATAACCAGTTCACATATTAACAAAACCTGATGAACATCTGGCACTAAATCAATCTCCCTTTTGTTTGCAAACCTGAATATGTCTGACAAGACTGATTGAATTGAATCATCTGGGTTTTCTTTTTTTACTGAATAGCAAACATGGAGCCTCTTCACCAGCCACAACCTGTTAAATTCAGCGCAGTCATACAGTAACTGAATCCTTCTGTTGGTTTTATTCAGACTTGCGTTATAGGGAGCGGCAAGTATTCTGCCCAGTGAATGGAGGATAATGGTAATTGGGTGGGAATATCTTGCAGCATTTGCTCTGTGTATGTATATCATATTGCTTATCAGTAAGGATTGAGCGTTGCGGCGCACCACTAAGTCTGTCTCCAGGGAATGTGAACAATTACAGAAAAAAAGACTCCTCCGGTTTGAAGGCTGATCCTGCTAGGTACTGATTCTCATCAACCACATTTAGAAATGACCTAAAAGCACTCTTGTCTGAATACATTTAAAGGCAGTAATTCTCAAACACAAATGTTTCTATGGCTGGACCGCTTGCATACATGCATGAGTAGCCTCAGTATTTAAAAGCCATTGTTTTACTGCTTCACTTTTTGTTGAACATAACAGCATTCTTGTCGCTGATTTTTCTCCAAGACAGTGTAATACTCCCACACGGACGGCTTTTTCTTTCACTTTCATTCATAAAAAAAACATGCGGGCGCACGACACCTTTTATCTGTCAACTCTTCAATACAATACAGACAGACATCTTGGTGTCAAAAATGGTCCAGCGGGAACTGAATCCCTATTTGATACACTGGTATGCCTCCTTTCTCACTAACAGAGTTCAAATTGTAAAAGTAAATAAAACCCTTTCCACTGCCATCACGACCAACGTCGGGGCCCCTCAGGGTTGCGTGAGTTCAGCTATGCTTTTCACCTTTTACACCGATGACTGTCGTACAAATACACCAAATCAATACATCCTAAAGTATTCTGATGATACGGCTATAATATCTCTGTTAAGTCACTCGGACGACCCTGAGCTGCACCAACATGGCGTGAACAAAATGGTCGAGTGGAGTGACAGTAATGCTCTTCAGATTAACACAAAGAAAACGGAAGAAATTGTATTTGGTTCACCATCTGATTCTCATAAAGTTCCTATTGTTATTCATAACGAAAAAATCCTGCAGGTATTTTCATATAAATATTTGGGAGTAATGATTGATCATCTGTTATCTTGGAAAGACCACATTGAATTTGTCTGTAAAAAGACAAAACAAATAATTTACTTTCTCCGCCGCCTCAGGTCTTTTGGGGCAAGTAAACAAATTCTTCTATTGTTTTTTACTTCTGTGATTATGAGTGTCCTGCAGTATTGTTATACTACATGGTACAATAATTTGTCAACTACTTTAAAGTCAAAACTGCTCCAACAAATGAAAATCTGCTCAAAGATAGTAGGTCAACCCCTTGAGAAACTCTATGAATCACCCTATCATAACAACATCGTAAGGCTGGCTAACAACATCGTCTCTAACCCCAATCATGTTTTGAACAGTGAATATCAACTGTTACCATCGAATCGGAGATACAGGGTTCCACGATTTAATAAGGTTAGACTGAAGCACTCTTTTTTGCATCAGTCAATCCTTAAACTAAATATGGAGCCTAATCCCAGATCAAATGTGCGTTAAAGGGCCCTGAATATTGTCTTCTGTGATTGTAATGTTTAAATGTTTGTATCCTTGTTTATTGTCTTTGTCCTTTCTGTGATGTTGCAAACGGAGCTGCTGTTATGCAAAACAAATTTCAGACCTGTCTGACAATAAAGTATAAAGTAAAGTATAAAGTAAAGTAAAGTAACTCTCTCTCGCCCCATGTGTGTGAAATCTGACTCCTACTACTCTGTGCTGAGACTTTCACTTTCAGTTTGTAGCTTCCGTTGTCCGACAACGTATTGATAACACGGCACTGGTTCGTGAAAAATTAAAAAAATTGGTTTTATTTCTATAAAAAAAGCAAAATGACGGTGGAGGCGGTGGGCAAGTAATGTAATCATTGTATGACCAAACACCGTGTAACCCTGGTAACACCGACTACCGTGGCAAGCCAAAACCAATAAATATTGGCCACTGCCATTGGCGAATGTCATCTTATTTGCAGATAGACAGTATAGATAGCAGTAAACAAGGCAAATATCGTCCGGTATCGATCTTCGACCGATAAATCGGTGCATCAAAATTAAGGCTTAAAATGACCTCATTCCCAGTGTTTGGCCCGGTGCGTATGCTCCTGCAACATGCCTGTTACACAGCCTCGTCATTTAATTTTTTTTCACTTTCTCACAAACTACCAAATCCTTGTTTGATTCTGTGCCACCATAGCTTTTATATGCTGCTGTTGTATTTTGTGTAGTTTGTATTATTTATTGTCGTTTCTATTATTCATTGTTGATGTGTGCTTCTGTAGCTTCTGTGGAGATGTTTTCTTCTGTGTGAAGTTCACTGGTTATCATGTACTCTTTATGATGTGTAACTTTGTGTAAATCATGTCCTATTACATTTTTGATGGTGTTTCGCAACAACTGTGCTTAAAATTATATCTGAGTTGAACTGGAAAGCATTGCTTAATGAGGGGGATGAAAAGGGGATTTGTTTGCTGAGCATTTTGCCTTTTAAAGTGTCCCGTTCCATGAGGAAGAAAGCTGATGTTTGAAATGCCATCCCATGCTGCGGTTGGTGGGATGGCAACGCAGCCTTCACAGTGTGCAATATCAACACAGTCAACTCTCTCTCTCTTTTACATCTACATGGTAGATTCTTGTCCTCATTTGCACATCAGTATCTGTTTGATCTCCATCAGCCACGCAAGTTAAAAGTGGCAGCCTTGCATTTGGGCCAGGGATGAAGAGACATGGATGTTTTAAGCACATCCAGGCATACATCATTATTCTGTCCCCTTCCTTCTAATTAGTTAATTGAAAGGACATCTGTGTAACATCTACAACACATTAGTGTTTCCCCATGGATTTGCTCTGGTACTAGTGCCAGCATAACTGCCACGTCAGTTCATTCTAGCATCTTTTGAACAATTACAGCAAATTCTGTTTTATCATGGCCTTTAATTTCACAATAAACACATTCTCAGCCCTACTTTATCTATGAAAATTAACTAAAATTATTATTACTACGGCATAGTATAAGATGTGCCACAGCTTCTGTGTTAATGGTGGGAATGCACTGGGGATATTTGCATTTAGGCACCAAGTAAAGCAGCTGTATCCAAACGATTCTTTTACTTTCTCATCTTACACCAGGTCATTGAATTTCTTTTCCCTTGCTCTCCTTTTAATACCTCGATGTATTTCATATAGATTTTTTCATAAGCCCCAATCAATACCTCCATGTGAGATTTGTGTTTGCTGCTAAAGCCAGGCAAAAGGCTAAGCAAGTAAAAAAAAAGCTAAGGCTGCAGGACAGCTGTGACAAATAACTAACATTTAATATGCTAAACTCCATCCCTAAGGAAGACACTGTTATTTGCACTCAAAATTACATATTTTTGATATAGTTTAAGGTATGTAATGTACAAAATATGCGTATGTAACGTAAAAAAATCTCATTTTATTTGCAAATAATACATCAAAGCAAACAGAGGATCTCATTATTAAAGAAACACTTTTCTTTTTGCTCCTCTCTCTCCTTTTGTCTGTCTCCATTCTTCTCTCTCCCGCTGTCGCTTATTCACCATACTGGCAGGAAGGTGCTACGCCAACTAACAGCCAAAAGGTGTGATGGCAGGAAATGCATTCTGGGACTGGGACACACTGACACCCCAATTACTTGCTGGCAACGGCAGGGTTAGCTCCTTGTAGTGTCCTTGGGTTGTGACATTTTCCCTTTCAGCTCCCCCCTCAGATTTACTGGAATGAGCGGGGTTGCTGAGCAGGGCACTTTATAAATACATCTCCTCTCGATTACTGTGACCACCGGCCCTGGGCAGCTGAGTGGAGCTGGGATGGCTTCATCCCTGGAGAGCCGATGCCGTAGATCAAGGCCCCAAATGGCCGTCCTAACTCCGCTATCAATCTTTGTTATTGCCTGCCACTGATGCCAGCGTAAGGGACACACACAATGTGCTGCCATCTAATCAGTGTGGTGCAGATCACCGAGTGGTAAACATGAAACAGGAGCTCTTGTGTCCCTTGCTACAGGTTGTGTACAGACAGAAGGGTGTCATTAGTGATCATTGTTAGGAATAACTGTCTTGTGTTTGCATCCTATGAACCTTCATGCGTGAACATTTATACTGCTCCCGTATGTACAAAAAGCTCAAACAAATCCATCTTGTCATCACATTCAAGGTTGTATCCTGACGTATGATATAAAATATACACTATTTTAATATTTTAGTGTTATGTAAGTGGAACAACACTCAAAGAAAATGTAACTGCACTGAAACACGTTGCTGTTTGTTCACTCAGCCCGGACAATGAAGCAGAGATCAATAGGTATTCAATAGTTTATAAGCTTTTAAAGATAAATGCCGTTAAATTGGTCTGGCATGGACAAAAGAGGAATATGATGAGTGCAATAATCTACAGGGATAGTGGAGCACAGTGAAGCATTACATATGTGGGTGTATACAGTACATGCATATTTTCAGTGTGTATGTGAGTAAATACAGAAAACATTTCTGAGGTCATTATATTTATCAGTCTCCCCTGAAGCTTGACAAACCCACTTTTACGTCAATAGAAAGTGAAAGGCTCTGCACACCCACATATTAGATTAGACCTCTTTAAAGGTTAAAGTTTGGCAGAACTATATATGCTGAGGTCATTGTCTGACTCTGTATAGTGCAGCGGTTCTCAAACTTGTTCTGTCATTTCCCCCATTGGAGGAAGAAACATTTTCACGCCCACCGCATTCACTGTGAACCCAAGAGCAAGATAGGCTTTGTCATATTTTCTTTTGACCACTGTCAGCTGAGCACGTTGTCTTGTTCGTCTCGGAAGCATTGTCTGTTTTTCTTTTCGTCTCTGTCTAATATCAGTCCATTCTGTAAACCTACAGACTGTCTGTCTGAATGAACACCAATTGCTATTGTGATGGCATGATTTGTTTACCGTTCTGCCGTCAAAACTTTAGTTCCGCATCACATCCCCCCCCAACAGTTGCAACAAAGCCACTCTGTCTCAAGAAGAGGTCTAGTCAGCCAATAAATGAAAACACTTGTGTGGATGCACTGTACCATAAGCTGGTGAGAATTTTAACTTCAATTCACAACTTCGCATAGGGAAATATAACAAACAAAATTTGTCAAAGATTGAAAGGATTTTAGGGCAAAATACAAAGTCTACCATGCATCTCATGCAATTTTTGTGCTTCCAACTTTCATGCATTTTCTTCCTTATTTAAGTTTTTCTGAAAAGTGGTTCAAGCTCCAGGACATAGGGGGGTTCTGAGCTGATAATTGCTCTTGTAAACACAAGTTTTGCTGCTACTGCACCTATGCATTATTTACGCATTAACTCCCAGCAATAGAATGTTAAATACCGGTTGAGTCTGCCTTGTCCTCCAGGCTTTTTACATTCACAACAGCAAAAGGTGCAATCTGGCAGCATACCCAGGGTGTATTTGAACTACAAAGAAGAAAGGAAAGAAGGCTGGAGATGTGAATTTAACACAACAAATAGAGGGTTTCTTGTCTTTCGCAAGTTGATTACATTTTTATTTTACATAGTTTTGAGTGATTATATGCTCCAATTTAAACACAGACATGCACTACGGTTGGGCGATATGATGGAATATGCTGTGCGATGGTAGAAATGTGTCAATCGGTGGAGATTTAGCAATGCCATTTCCACCGCAGTAGCAATTCTCACGTGATTGTGTGATTCATGCGTGATCTTGGGATATAGTGAAATAAAAGAGGGGAAATAATCAGATGTGATTAAGTACGATATGGTTATTCTAAACCACTTCTTAATTGAATTTACAGAACAATTACTGTGTCGTGATCAGTGTTCAAAATGAACTCTTTGACTCACCGGCCAAGCATATTTTTTACTGGCCAAAATAATAGATTACCTTTTTGTGTCGCATATACATTTTTTTCAGTACATTTCATTGAGATAATGAAGTATTATGTGGAATACAAAAAAAGTCTTCATCCAGCATAGGCTCCATTCTTTATCTCATTTTACTATTCTTTTACTACTCCATTTCTAGACTTTAAGCTTTATTTCATAGGCTTGTAGCATATTTCCAACCCAATCAGTGCTTGTGATTATAGTTCATCATAATTACGTTTTTAGTGCAGTTATGCTTTACTGAGTGCTCAGTGTTGTGATAAAGTCATCCGATTTCCTTTTTTGTGTTGTTTGTCAGAATCTTAGACTCGTTGGAAAAATTGCTTTCACATTTGAAAACCAGCCCAAATGAGCTCATTAAGTTAAATGAGTCATGTTGTAATAAAAAAAAAAGAAGAAGTAAAAGGTCATGTATCCGTCATTAGCTTCCATTTTCCATAATGGATAATGCTTTGTATTTTCCATCGAAGAAAACCAACATAACCTCTGATTTATGAAAACCAAGGTGACAGATGGCAGCTACTCGATATTTTGGAGGTAACCTCTTTTCTCTGTAGGTACAGCAGGCACTGAGGATGCCATGTCATTAACATACAATGCTAACCCAGTCCCTGCTCTGTGAGCTAGTCCAATTTGAATTTATCTTAGACTTTCATACGGTGCAACCCGTATGTGATCCCAAATTGGCTCCACCTTTGGAGGCAGACGAGGCACCCATGGTGTTCAGGTGGCTCAACATTGTAAAGCCAGTTTATCCTGACAATGAATACACGCTTATCGCTTTATTTTTCGCTATGCTAGCACTGTGGCTCAAGAGATGGCAGTATTTGGAGTGATTACCATGACATTTTGTACAGACTTTAATGGACCCAAAAGGATGAATTCCAATAGCTTTTGACCCTGGACGTTTTATTTAGTTCCACTAGTAGCACAACATTTCCATTCGTTGATTTCAATTCATGACAGGATTCCATCCATCCATCCATTTTTTAAAATCCATGTAACCTGTTTTTGGTCGTGGGAGGCTAGAGCATATAAACAGACAAAAGCTTGTCATCTGCTGACAAGTTCCAAGGCCTAACCTTCATGTCTTTAGACTGCTGCAGGAAACTAAAGCATGAGGAGAACATGCAAACTTCCTCTCAGAAAGGCCCCAGGCAGCCAGCCAATTCATACCCATGACCTTCACAACAGAACTAACCTGAGCCACGGTGTCACAAACTTTTGTGATTATAAAACTTTTAGTCTTATAACAACTTTTGAGACTTATTGAACAGCCAACACTTATAAAAATAGTGCCTCCGAATTTTTGAAACGGCTCTCTGGAAATAATTCTGACTGAGGGGACTTGATATTTTTATACCATCTGCCCACACTGTATGTGCTGGCCAATATAAAGCCTACAGTATGTGCTCCTTGTGTAAGCTGTATATACAGGCATCTAGTGTGAACTAGTTTGACATTTTGTGAGATACCAGTTAAACCCTTACTGTAAAGATTATTAAACTTCTGAGAGCCATCAGACTATCATCCATCAGCTGTATATTGTACCCTTGAAAAAGTTGGCAACATAATGTAAAATTAAGGATGTGGTAAATAAAATAGGTTTCCATTTGTTTTCAATGGCGTTGTACTCCTTAATATTCAATCTGCAGTGAACAGTGACTGAGAAAAATGCTATTTGCCCCAACAATCCAATACAATCCTAACTATATGTCTCAGATGTCAGAGGACATAACAGCAGACAAAAGAAATAAACACACGATTGTAGAAAAAGCACATGCACAGAGGCAACAACCACTGAAATACAATCACGTATAAGGCATCAGTGTAGCTTAAGCATATAAGTAGCCTAAGTTTAAATTTGCTGAACCCCATTGCAATGTTGTGTTACCTTGCTTACCCAAGGGCTATTTTAATAGAGCCATTACTCCATCACCTAATGTGCTCGTAATATCTTTAAGCAACAAAGTGCCAGTGTCTTAAACAGGTCTACTTACACAAGTAAAGAGTCAAAAGTTTTTCCATTAACCTTTGCAAAGAAAAAACACTTCAGCGATGATAGGAAAGGGGCAATTACAACAATTAGAATGAGCCTCGCAGTGATACACTTAGGTTTGTCTTTAGACCTTCCATTTGGCAGTTTAGGTTGTTAAGAAGTCTCTCTATTTGTGAATGAAGCAGTACTTTCTTTTGTATTTTACTCACAGAAAACCACCTAAAATCCTGAAATGGTTTTCAGTGATGATAAAACAGAGAGCGCTGGTGAAACTGAACTGAACTTATCAGTAATTGAATGATCATATCATAGTGTTGGGCTTCTGTACTGTACCTCTTCACATGTGGATTTTCTAAGAACTCTTTTTAGAGCAGGGCCTACACAATCAATCACCAGCACAATTCCAGTGCAGCTTTTCCTTAACTAAAGAAAGTAATCACCAAGCCCACTAAAACTTCAATAAACTGGACTCAGGCAAAAAGAAATGGTGAAGTTATGGCGTTGAAGTCAGGCACATTTTTGTTACCGTTCTTTTACATAATGTTATGTTCTAAAGTTGCGTTCACACCAAGAGTAAAGCTAATTTTCGCCCCGCTTAATTCATTTGCATTACTTGCTCTAGACGCTTGGAAGCAATAACCACTGTTGCTGCTTTGTGCATGTTGTGGAAGTCCCAGATATGTCGGAAAACCAAACGTTCATAACATCACCCGGTGGCGCTCTGTGAATTTCAGCGAGCTGTATACACATACAGTAACATTGCACTGAGTGTATACCACACGTTGCTACTGCGGTATGAACTCAAAATAAACAGATTGTGCTGTGATTTATTTGCAATAAACGGATCAAAATGATGCCGAAATAACGATGTTGATTTGTAAAAAGTCTGAATTCCTGCTTTGTCAAGTCTGTCCGCAAGACGAAAATCAAACAACTTTTAAAATGATTGTTTTCTGAATGGAATTCGGATCGATCAGTGCCAGGCTATGCTAACATAGTAGTTGCTCCATTACCAATCAACATAACGTCATCTAGGCATAAATACAATAGTGATGTTTTTGTTTATACCATAGACAGTCTGTGGTTTGTATACACATTTATACACAGAGTTCCATCCGGTCTAAGTACTATTGTAACTCTGGGTGCCTGCAAACGGCAGATTTTGTCCTCCATCTCTGATTCAACAACGTCAGGACGGCAGTAACGACAGGAGGAGAATCTCAATGCTGATAGGCTTTTGAGACACAGCGTCACGCAAATTCTTGCTGTAGTTGAAAAATTTCAACTCACGATATTAGACGAATGATGCGAATTTCGCATTCTCGCTATTCATGTTGCCCGGCGCAAATTCACATCTATTTGCCTTTTTGCATTGACTTTCTACGTACTCACAACCCTTCAGTTGGCTTCACGCTTGGTGTGAATGCACCATTATTGGTTTTATGCCAGCGAGAAGAACTAAAAGTATAAATCCAAATGTAAACATAAGATTAGCCCCTTTACAAAACAGCATCTTGAGAGTAGTTCATAGACACATTTTCTTTTTCTATTGTCTTATCTAGACATACTGTAGTAAACAACAACTCTGAATTACAGTAATCTCAACACAAGACTGACATAAGTCTTTGTAAAGGCATTATTTGCACACAAAGGAAGTAAAGGCAGACACACTATATTTCTTCTTCACTGTGGACCCTCACTGTCTCACAGGCTTATGGACAACATGATGTGTGTTATTGGTTAGTGTGTGGGATGAGGTTCCTGAGCTATGCTTGCTTTCACATGGGCGGAGAGAAGAATAACAGCGGGATAGTGTTGTAAACCACCAACAGTAAGCGACTGTGAGGGCCTTCATATGAAGCCTGTTTTAAATGAAGGAGGAAATTTAACAATGTGACAGCGTGTAGAGGAAAGAGAAAACAAATAGGCATGGTAATGGTGTTACAGTGAATGCTGTTGTTTCTCTGAGTTCCCTGCAAACAGCAGGCGAATGGAGAGATGAGCCAGAGCATCACATCCAGGAGCATGAGTCATTTCCTTACTGACTTGAACCAAGCAACATTTGTGATTTAGCCTTTTTAACACATGAAATGACAGATGGATAATGACTCCTATTTTCCTTGTAATGTACAGTACATTAGGTTACCAAAAACAATATCAAATTTCACCAGTACACTGTACCGGCACAGGGCACTTCTACATTTTACTCTTTGGCGAACCGTGACTTTCTCTTGTGCACCGGCACTTCTCACAAGCTGCCGGTGTTCTTTTCTGCTCTCTCCATATCATGTTCTCTGAGCGATTCATAATGTGCTAATATACGGTACATTATGTATAGCATTTTTTGCGGTCCAAAATTATGTTAAATTACGTAGTTGTAAGTCAAAAACCTTCAAATTTTTCACTTCAAGCACTGCAAATAATAAACTAGCCCCTGTTGTAATTGGATTATCAAGCTTGTAACTGCTTGATTGGGGCTTTTCAGTCAAATTCAAATATATAAAATCTAACTATAAAGCAAGGAATCGCTCTCTGTCTGTCTTTGTGTATGTCCTTCGCATATCTCGAGAACCGCTCATCTGATCTACTTCACACTTGGGTGTATTCGGGTGTATTGTATGGGGACCCAAAGATGTGCATTGTCAAATATGGTGCAACTTGGATACCTGACATGTTCAATATTAATAAACTTTGAATAAACAAGTGAACAGCGCTCTGTGCAGCAGGCTCTGCGGACAGGCAGGCAGCGGAGCAGAGTACAGCAGAGACTCCGGCCCTGGAGACCAAAGCTACGGTGTCCCCCGCGTACTACGACCGCGGCCAACACTGTTTTGCAAGACGGGCTTCACTAGATAGAACTTTGCGGTTTTGGTGCTTCGGTGTAGTTTGTGTTGGAGTCTTGTCTGAACAGCGTAGCCACACGCGAGCGCGCATATGCGAGAGCGCGCATGTGACACCGACCCAGGTGATTTATACATGTAAGAAGTTACAAACAGTTCCTTTAAGTAGGATTTGAGCATGGACTTGAAAAGGGTGGATGGACAGAGTGCATCCAATAAAGAGAGGGAAGGCTATTGCACTGTTTAGAAACTGTAACAGCGAAGGCTTAAACCATGGGTGTTCTCCACTCAAAGTAAACAAAGGTCTAAGCCTTTGCTGTTAGTTTCTGCCAGCTGGTGTCCAATAACAAAATACATGAGACACTAAAGGATAGGTTAAATAGTCTCTGATATACAGTATATGTGAGATTAATACTTAGAGCAATTTGAAATATAAACACTTGAATCTGATCTTATTAGTTTGTTGTAAATGTAAACAGTGGTATTCAGGAAAAATTGTAGTGGAAATACACTCCATTCATGTAAATTGCCAACACATCACTGGAACGCGATAAGAGTTTGCTGGCTAGCCACTTTTCCAGCATACATGCTCGATACTGCCAGCTGTTGTCAGTGGCATTAACAGTGTGTTTGCTCTAATTGTCAGAGCTTTGAAAAATAAACCAGCTTCACCAAAAAAAACACTGCAAACAGTACATGTTTGGTTAATCATTTTCTGCTGAAACCTGCTGGCCTTTTGCTTTTCATTTTGCAACTTGAAATAGCTACCCTGTCCACATCACACGACTCTTAACTGAACAGATGACTGAAAATGTTTTAGTTTCATCCGGTCTGATTGATGCAAAAAGCACAACAGAGAGGAGGCTGGAGCAGCAGCAGTAAATATCAGGCTCATCAGGTGATAAATGCTGGGACCAGGACCTTTCAGTGTCAAACACCCGCTCAGTTCAGCAGGCCAGAAACAACAGCTTACTGGCTTCATGCCACCTGTCATTAACAGCTTCTGCTTTAGGGCGTGCTGCTGGGAGTGACGGTTTGCATTTTTATTTGTCTCTTTATTCATCCACTATTTGTTCCTGGGACTGATATCAACATTGTCTTCTAGATCTGACAATTTCTAATTATCGTTCCCCTTTCAAAACATCTGCCAGTGCTTCCACATGATTTTTGTCATTGCCCTGTGCTGTTGCAGCACAGCTTTATTTTATATCTGAACGAAATCCTTGCATGGCTTGTGCTACAGAAAGTCATTTTCAACAGAGGAAATCTATTTTTTGTCACACCACTGTTGATCTTTCTCTTACCCTGGGGATAAGTGATGAAAAGGCTTGTAGTGATAGTTATGTGTATTTTTCTCATAATTTATCTGAGTGACACAGCGCCAAGGACTTCTCCTGTAAGCATTTAGAACACCAAAAACAGCCCGGGAAAACCTCAAAATGAAATTTTCTGAGTGCATTTGTCAGGATTTAGCCCAGGATATATATATATATATATATATATATATATTTTTTTTTTTTTTTTGCAGTAATGCAGGTCAGTAAGGCAACAACTGAGCCGCACTTCTTGTTTTTTTCTCTTCACCAAATGGAATAAATGAGAATACAATCAGTCAGTGGTCAAGCACACATTAGAGGTAAAAATGTAACCTTCTCAGAAATAGGACATTTTTCATTAATCTCATATTTCACATCTACCACAAATAAAGTGTTATTGATTTTCCTCGGCTATGCTGAGGCCGCTTTATACTGACTGCTGTTGCTCTGTCTGTGCCAGCACTTTGAGATTGACAGAGGCTTTATATGGCCAAGCAGCCAACTAGGGGACATAATAAATCTGACAATAAGATATTAGTCATTTTATTGGAGTGGCAAAAAATGGAGAAAATGAAAGTAGAAGATCCAAGCAAAGCGTTGTAAACCACTAAGCTTGTTAAAGTTCTGACAGCTCACCTGGCGGCTGCCAGAGGCCCCAAATCCATTCAATAAGATGAACAGGAACACTTCCAGTTGTTTGTCTTTCACAGAGAATCCATTAAAAAGTTCCCTCTCCCCTGGTTTACAGTGCATTCCACTTGTACCCAATAAATCATGCCCGTCTTGCGCTTCTGCCTACTGTGTTTTCCCATTTGTACTAAGTCATGTTAACAATGTACGTGGTGCAGAGTTATCATATATTGCACAGGATGATGGTGGTAAACATCAATCAAATACAACAAAAAAATCAAATTAACTTAAGGCTTCAAGCGCTACAGGAAGAACAAACAATATATAACAGCTTGAAAATGAAAAAGAAAGATTCAATTTGGCACTGTTGCAAGGAGAGAAGAAAAATGAATCGCCCCAAAAAGAAATTTGGTACACTTATGGACATGAAGTGTGGGAATCAGGAAATGTAAAATTTTAAATAGTTTTATAATTCCCGTTTTATTAGTTTCACTGTAAAGCAAAAACATTTAGCCTAAGATTTTATCATATTTAATATAAAAAATATCCTATATTTTCATAGGTAGGTTGCGTAAGTTATACATGTAATGGTACCAGTGACTTCTCCTTCTTTATAATTAGGCTAACCTTTTGTTCATTGTTTCATGTCACAAGTCTTTTATAAAGGTAGAACACAGAAGCCATTAATGGGAGTCTTAAGGTGCAGAAATTACTGGAATGAGATATTAATGTTCAAAGGTGGTTCCCAAAGCAACATGGTTTTAATTGAAGCAACATGATTATAATTTCACCCCTGTATTGAGGATCCAGTGAGAATACTAATTTACAGCTCAGGGAGGAAGTGGATGTGAAGGTAATTGAACAAGAGAGTATAGGGGGAGATTCCACCAGGCCAATATTATTTCTGATTCGCTCAATCACCTTTTCCACCAGCCTCGCCGCCTCGACTCTCTCTGTCTCATATTCACACACACAAAATAAAAAATTACAATAAAAGTGTAATTAACCAACCATGTTTTTAGACAATGCCAACATTGCAACATTCAGACCTTATAATTAACAACGGAAGAGCAAACTGCAAGAACATTTCTCTCCCTGTAAAATGATTCCCGTCCTGGGAGCAAAGTTCCCCCGTGCCTTATTCACCTTTCAGACAAGACATGACTCGGAAAAGAAAAATAGAGCCTCAGCCAAACTCCATTCTGACATGCTAATGAGGACAGTGAATTTGGATGAGTAAGTATCCAATTTCAGAATCACCAGAATCCACCATCTCACTGATTACAGAGGCATCAGTTTGCTGCCTCGCATACTTTGCGCCCGCGGGGCAGAGATTAAATGTGAAATTATTGGACATCTGTCATATTAAAGAAAGTTGAAATGTCCCTGGGTCTTTTGAGACTGCCAGAAATGAAATTACAATGACATGACAAAATGGAAGCAGGTGAGGTGGCCGTGGATTCTGTCAGTGGTGCAATATCAAGAAGTATTAAATCAGATGTTTTACAGCAAACTCCTCCTCTCTCTCTCTCTCTCTCTCTCTCTGTGTCTCTCTGTCTCTCTTTTTGTCTCTGCGTCTCACTCTTCGTGCCCAGCTTAGACTCACTCAAATTCACAATATACTTCTTTCTCTGTCCTTTTGTCTCTCGTTCTGTGCCTCGTTAATTCTGTCGTAAATCATCCCGCGACAGTGACAGGATTGCTTTTGATTGTGATCTTGCAGCTTCCTTGTTTGATAGTGTTCGTTCCTTGATTTAGCCCATTTCACGGAACATACATCAAGCCTTCTCTTTCTCAGCAAATGCTGAATAAGGGCTTTTGAGTGGACCATGCTTAAAAGTTCTCTTTGATTGAAGGAGCTCCATGGGTTTTTAACAAATATATACTTCCGTCTCGGTATTTCTTTTGATTTCCTTCCTCATTTACTCGGAGCTGTTTTGGAGTCTGCTTCACTGTGATGGGAAGGTGTTGCATGGAGGATCTGCAAGCTGATTAATCACATCTCTAAGAGGCTCTACCTCGAGGGCTACTGGAATAGTCTGCTCAGGATGGGCTTGATTTAAGCTATTGCAGCGTTTTACCCATGATGCCAAGAGGAAGGTCAATGCAAGGGAGTCCACAGAGGATGGGAAGCAGGAGAATGAGGGACTTAACACCAGATGATGGATGCGGGTGGTAATTCAACAACATTCCCTCAAGGACAAGGAGCTTGGCCTTAAAGTAAAAAGAAAAAAGTAAATACACATCACCTAATGAGACCGACGCATCAACTCATCAACTTTGAACTTTGTTGGCAGTAAAGCTCTAAAGGAGTGCGATGTATTACCTTAAAGTGCAGACAGGTAGTGCCCAGAATGGAGCCCAGAGAACATATTGGGCCATTGATTAAAGCTCCAAACCATCTCAACCTTCTTACCTGTAGCTCTATTTATCAATCTAGATTGTTTTGGTGTGAGTTATTGCTGAGTATCGGAGGTATTGGCTTTAGAAATATTTGCCTTCTCTTGAATATAATGGAACTATTGGCTTGTGGTGCTCAAAGTGCCCAAAAAAAAACAATTGAAAAACTCAACAGCAAAGTCTCTTTCCAGAAATCCTGACCAGTTTCATGTAGGAACTATTTTCTTTCTACTGAACTACACCCGCCAACCGTGTCACCGCAGAAGGAAGCATGCATCTATACTCAATACTGCTAGTTCACCTTCTCAATGAGTAGATGCATACTTCCTTCTGCGGTGACACGGCTGGCTGGTGTAGTTTGGTAGAAAGAAAATAGTTCCTACATGAAACTGCTCACAACGAGGTCTGTGGATTATCTTGAGTAACTGGGTCATGATTTCTAGAAAGAGACATTGCTGTTGATTTTTTTTTTTTTTTTTTCAATTGTATTTTTTTGGCACATTGAGCACCACAATGTCCCTCTCAGCAACTCACACAAAAACAATTTAGATTAATAAATTGTATTTTTGATTTTGGGGTCAACACTTTAAAGGAGTTAACATGGTAATAGAATAGTGACAGCCACGTGCGATGAGTGATGGTGAAGTATTTCCCTCTGATGAGTTTTAGCTTTATTTACAGGCTAATGGGTCTGAACAGCAGCACAGAGCCAAGGGGACCTCCAAGGCAGCTTGCCATATGTGGATATAATTTACATATGCTGTGGGATTTATTAAAGGTGGAATGGGCAAGTCAGCCTGGAGAAGACCTGAGCACATCTTCTCCCTTGGCAGTCTAGCAATCCTCTTTGATGAGCATGGTTCCTCCACTCCTTCGAGCACTGTAGTTCACTCCTGGGTTAGCAGTTCATTTTCGCCAGAAAGGCAGACAAAACTCAAACAAAACATTGTACTGTAATAATTGGCAAAAAATTGCATTTGTACGCTTTATAACTAAATGTTTTGTCCTAATACATTTTGTAGGGCTGTCAAAGTTCACGAGATAATAATATGTTAACGCAAATTCATTTTAACGCCACAAATTTCTTTCACGTATTACTGCAACTTGCGATTTTTAGGTTGGGCTCAGATTTAAAGCTAGAGTGAAGATACGGATATCATATGAAACTAGAAAACCTAATAGTTTGTTGCGAAGGAGGATAAATAACAAAATTTTGACGAGGAAAAACTGGCATGGCCATTTTTAAAGGGGTCCCTCGACCTCTGACCTCAAGATATGTGAATGAAAATGGGTTCTATGGGTACCCACGAGTCTCCCCTTTACAGACATGCCCACTTTATGATAATCAAATGCGGTTTTGGGCAAGTCATAGTCAAGTCAGCCCACTGACACACTGACAGCTGTTGTTGTCCGCGGAAGCACAGAAACAATCTTAATGTGATAAGTGTTGCAAATACAATAAGCATAACTGCTGAGCTATAAACCTTATAAACCTTATAGGCCTAGTTTTGCAACAGCTGACTGAAAACAGTCAGACTCAGCACTGAACGTCACATGTGTATGGTAATGCAATTGCTTAGTGTAGAAAAAAAGTGAACAAACTGTATAGTGAGTGACTACGACTCTTTAAACTGAACGATTCGAATCAGCAAAGTGATTCATGATTTACACCTCTACTTCCACCCCTCATGGCTGCTCCTTCTCTTTCTCCTGTAGTGTCTCTTTCTCAACACGGATCATATAACAGCCATGAAACAAAGCTGTGTCATAACATAAGCTATACACATTAAGAAAAGCAAGGATCTTGCAGAGTCTGTCTGATGAGTATTTGTGCGTCTTTTAAAATAAGTTTGTTGTAGAGAACGGCACTGAAACAGCCAATGTTGTTCTGGTTCTAGTATGACATCATCCACTTTGCAAAGAGACTGTGAGTCTGCATTTCTTTTCTTCTGCATGAAGCAGATAGGTGAAAGTGTTCTGAGAGGACCCTTTAAACAGAGATCACAGGGTCTCATTGTGTAACACACCTCGATAAGAAATGATTTATTTGAACACATGAGATAGTTGAGTTCACACCTACTAAAGGAGAGCAGTGCTCAGATAATTCATCATTATTCTGACACAAAAGGAGGAAATAGTGGGGAGAGGCAAAGTTGATGAAAAGAACTGAACCAGTTTTTAGATTTGATGCATTTTTTCTATGAGTTATGTAAATTAGAGTTATTGTTATTGAAATATAACAACAGCCGACACTTTGTTTCTGAGAAGAACGGAGAACATTTTAATTACTTAGCTCACACATCCTCCTAGGAGTTCAGAAACCAATCAATCTCCTGCTTCACCTGCCCCGGGGATCCGCTCCATCAGCCACCCTCAGCCTTTCCTCGCTCACTTCTCAGTATGTTTAACAGCAATCAGGCAAAATTAGTTCTTGAAAATTACAAGTATGATTGCGGAATGAAACAGCATCCCCTGCATCGACTTGTACCCATTTGTAATAGATTTCCAGCCAGCAGATTCAAATTAAAATTAAAATACAGGCACTTTAGTGATGCTGATGATGCTGCAGCTGACGGGCACATTTCCACTTAAACACTTAAAAAGATTTTTGGGGCTTTTTGGGAGGTTTTAAAGCCATTATTTAAGTCTTATTAGTAGGGGTGTAAGAAAATATCGACACACGCGATATATGTTGTGCGATACTGTATCGATTCTCTAAAACACTGTATACATTTTTAATTAAGCTCTTAAAAATCTGGCAAGCCCGCGGCCAGGCCCGACTGCTATTCGGAGTTTGAAGCGGGCTCAACAAGGAGGCTGTTGTTTATACTCTTGCTGCTGCCTCTTGGCCAGGTCATCATTGTAAATGAGAATTGGTTCTTAATTGATTTTACCTGGTTAAATAAAGGTAAAAAAAAAATAAAAAAATAAATGACGTTCCAAAGTTACGCTAAATTTTGGCGAGGAAAAACTGGCATGTCGATTTTCAAAGGAGACCCCTTGGCATCTGACCTCAAGATATGTGAATGAGAATGGGTTCTATGGGTACCCACAAGTCTCCCCTTTATAGACATGCCCACTTTATGATAATCACATGCAGTTTGGGGCCCAAACCAGTTTTTTGCATGCAATACACTGGAAATGTCATAGTATAAAGAACACACCAGAAATAAACCCTTTCAGAGTAGGCAAAAATAACAGTTTACATTAGCGCAATATATCGCAATATATTGAATCGTACCCCTGTATCATGATATGTATGGTATCGCAAGATTTTTGCCAATACACAGCGCTACTTATTAGGTAAGGTTTTTGCTCATTCTTTTTGGTATTGTGTGAGAAAAATTGTTAAGAGAAGACGGATTAAATGAATAATAATAAAAGGAATTGCAGCACTCCAAAATACATGATTTATTTATTTGCCAAAAATGTGTCTCTGAATGAAAAATTAGTCCCTGTATTACCTGCTGATTGCATCAAGTGCCAGAGTTTTTTACTCCATTGAATCCTTTCAGAGGTTTAATAGGAAATTCACAAGGAAAATTTCATGGGTGATTTTTTTTTTTTTAATGAATGAATGAATAAATAAATGAAGTTTTCTGCTTCGCTGATGTGAAAGAGAATGAGTAAACTTCTCCAGTGTGGCATACCATCCTCTCTTTTGATTCAGGGGAGAGACACAGTGGGTGGATGTGTGCCAGTGGAAGGCCATGAATATTCTCCGGCTGCGAGTTTAGCTAATAGGCCCTCCCTGGAATTCAAATGGCTACTGTAAATTGCTCTCTGATAAAATTCATCATCGCAACAATGCCCTAGAAAGAACATAACGGCACATGTGGCACTGCATTTAATCATTATGCTTACTTTTTGTTTGTGCAAGAAACAACAAAAGCCAAGAGTTGTTGTTTCCGCAGAACAAAGATCATTAGTTGGATGATTAGCACTTGTGTATATTGGGGTCATGGGAGACGAAGTATCTCTGCAGTACAATGTCATTAAGATCTTATCGAGGATTAAGCCTATGCCTCCTGTTCGCTGTGAGTTCATTCTCTCACTCACTGCTGTCACTGCCAGTTTCCAGAGAGAAGGAGGACATGTTTTACCATGCCTTCATTGTGCAATTAAAAAAGGTTATTAGCATTTTCATTTCATCCTAATTGGCACCTTTGCACCACCGCCCACAAAGGGGACACCCTAAAATAAATAAAAATAATCAAATCAACTGCAAAATGTCCCATCCATCAGTTCCCATGGTGCATGTTTGCAATTTAAAACCTCCAAATCCCTCAGGGCCAAATTATATTCAAAGCCCAGTTTGCTCCAAACAGTCCCTTTGACTTACATACATGTATCAGTAGAGAAAAGCCCACATAGACGTGCACATTGGAGTGCAGATTTCCAGCAGCTTGAAGTTGGACGTCAGTCAGTTCAGGCAGAGTTTATTTACCTTACAGTACATTCTCCATACGAGCTATAGCTCGAGCTGCGGAAACACCTCAGGGGGGAAAGAGCCAGCCCGGCGCTTCACAAACAAAGGGAGAGAATGGTAAAGCTCACCCGCTGGCTCCGTGTACCTCCAGCTGGTGCGGGGGTCCCGAGAGCAACGCAGGCCCCTTTCAAGCCATCTCGGGTGAGCTGAGTGTTGATTTGGGCTTGCAGGGTGAGTCAGAGGAGTGACTGAAATTCCAGGGATCCGTTGTCTTTGAGTAAAAACCAACAGCAGGAGTCATGAAATGAGTGATGAGGCACGATGTTTGAGATATATATATATATATATATATACTGTATATACGTATATACTGCAGAGGACAGCTTAAGGAATGTTTTTAGGATAAAGCAGGCCATATGAGCCGAGAGAGAAAAATCTAAGAACAATTTTCGATGTGCATCAAAAAGTCCAATAGGCCTTGTTGTAGTCTTAACAGGGAATGTCAGCCTTTAGACCCCTCAAAGTTCAAAAGCATTTATTTGTAAAGCCTTTTATTACAAGGAGGTCACGCAGGACGTCACAGAGAAAACTCAGCAACAGAGAAATGAGACAGGAGGAGAAGGAAGAAAAAAGAGAAAACATAAATGTAATGAACTGCACCACCACAGGTCAAAGCCAACAAACTGTACGACACTTGTCGTGACACCAAGCACCAACCAAATATATTGGATTGATGAAAACAGCGGGATTATTTTTGTGAACCCCCCCTGGTTCACCATAACAAGCAGGCTTTGAACTAGTTACTCAGGGTGCTTATACACCTAACCTGTTTGGTTCGGTTCAAGCACACTCTGGTGCATCTGCTTGTTTGGTTTGGTTCGTCATTGCCTCAAGCGGGGAGTATTCTTCTGGTTGCAAGCAAAGTCTGGTGCAGTTTGCTTGTGGTGTGAAACCACAGGATTTTCTGATAGTCAACATGGGATTTAGCATGATTTAAAAAGCTAAACTACTGTTAAGGTAACTTATTGATTAGACAGTTTTGGGGACTGTCATCCTGTATAATCAGCACTACATGGATCCACATGGGGAAACTGTGGTGACTGACTGGTCTGGTTGTCTAGTCTAGTGATTCTCAAAGTGGGGTCCACGGCACTCTGTCAGTGGGTCCGCAAAATCGTTCAAATCATCATCATAATTTATCATTTAAAAGTGCACATATAAAAATGAGGACCATTTCCGCCAATACAACAAGCAAACTGTATCCATTACTCCAACACATGTTATCTTTGGGCCAATAGAAACGGATATGATTGTGACACAGGAATAAGTTCATTATTTTTAAGTTGAAGCATTTACCGAAAGTCAGCTTGAGACTGGTACGTTTAAATATCTGGATTTATTAGGACTATGCCTGTAATTCTACTGTTCGTTATCTGACAGCTTTTTAAGATCAATTACTTGGACTGTAGGCTAGAAATGTTTTCAAGGTTGAGTCCAAATGCAATTTGCATAAAATCACCCTCTGTTTAAAGAGAAATAGTTCAAAGCCGTGGTTGTAGGAGCTGAGAATATACAGTAGCATGTACAGGATATTGTTTTTAACAGGTTGGAATCAGTGTTTGTTGTCGCGCCAGAAACAAAAAAAAAGGGTAACCCGCCACTCCACTGTGTGTTTATGACTTTCTTTATCTTCGCTTTTTTTTTATTGTCATTCTTTTTAGAAGTACGACTTGTGCCGAGTTACCATTACCAGCCTATAAACACTTAACAGGGTATAAAGCCGTGGAACTACAAAAAGCACAAGTTCCCTTTGAAGTTTCTCCCTCGCTTCTGTTTTGATATCCACTTTCATTTTGCCTAGTCATTGGGATGTGAAATTTTGCACTTTAGCAACAAAGAAGTTGATAAACACAAGAACAGAATAATAGGAGCACTAAAATATACAAAAATACATTATATGCAATTCTATGCAAATAGTGACTGTTTTAAAATTCAAGGTTTCTCACATTATGTGCTTGTGTATTTGTGCACATAATTCCTCTTCATTACTTTAACTATTACCATAGGAACATTTTCTGAAAATATTGATGCTGATTCATACATAGTTTATTGTTTAAGGTTAACATTAGATTAATTTAATACCATTAAATTGAATAGCAGTATCATTATTTAACCATTTAACTATCTCACATATTGTATCATGTAATATGATTAAATGCATGACTATTCGTACTATCTTATTTGAGCAATTATCAAAAAAGGGACTAAAACATACTGTATTTCCTGTCATGTAATAATATTAAGTTTTGGAAGAGTGAGTCTGCAGGTATTTTTCTGAGATAAGATTGAATAATTCACAACCTTTGCTAAGTGAGTTTTTGTAAAGGTTTTGCTTGTAGAGAACAGATTGTACACAAACGCCTCAGGGGAGCAGAATTTAAATGAACGCAGGAGGAACAATATTGTCTGGATTTAAAGTTCCTCAGCGTGGTCGTCAGAGTCGTTATTTTGCTCAGTGTCTCGGTGTCACTGTATTTACACCCATAAATCTGACGGGGATTTAACTATAATACCTCTTTACAAAAGGACATCACATAATAGGATGAATATCTTTAGGCTTATGACAATAACATTGTTATGCAAATTCCAATTATCCTCCAGGCAAATTTTTCCTAACAGCATCCCATCAAAGGCTAATGTACTGTTCTTTCACCTGAACAACCTAAAGTAACACAGCGACTGGAAATTATTTTTAAGCGCACAAACAACAAGACAAAGGAGGGCTGAAAATAGAAACATCTATCTGTCGCCTCTGCAAGCGGGCCCATATTGCCAGAGATCTCCACGTATAGTCTGTCTCATCCCCCTCACTCCCTTGGGGTGACCCGGGAACAATTTGTCAAGCTATTTTTCCACGTCATAGCCTCCAAGAGCTATAATTTGCCCCGACAGCGGAGCGGCGCGCTGATGGGCGAGTATATCCATGTGTTGAGATTTGCTGTTGGGCCCGGCCAGAGCTGAAATGCTTGTTGCCGCAGCACACTGGGTATTGGGCCTGGAGAAATTGGCCGGTAAATTCTACCCAAAGCTCCAGAACAGCTGTGTGACAACAGCTCACAGCCGATACTGTGTGTTCAGGAAGCTTACTAAATACTTCTGTGTCTGTTGTCGTGTGCTAAACCAAGACTGACGAATTCTTAGAAGCCACTAAATCAAATAAAAAAAATCCCCACTTTACCTGTTATGTAAGTAATTTCTGCAATTTTATACAGAGTCTTTATTTTCCTACTTTTTTGCCATCATCACAATCACTGTTAACTTGAGTCACCTTCTTCATTTAGGAGTTTTACCTACCATACTGCATGTAGTGCTGCGTTTCAGAGCCAAAGTCAGCTCCTAGCAGCTGATCAGAGGTGTAAAACAATATTTTATGAGCTGTATCTGTTATTTTTGGGCGCCAGGCATGTTATTGCCATATTTCCATTCAGTAAGATTTTATTTTCTACCACATTTCAATTCTTACTTTTGTCTGATGTCTGTATTTGCTAATTACTACACAGATGAAGATTGTATTATCAGAACTTAGAAGAGTCCTAAAATCAGATGCATTATGTCAACTGTGTACTAAATAGAACATGAAGTTGTGCATGTAGTACATATTGTGCCTCCCGGGCCACCTAAAAGATTTACATAGTTCTTACATGATAACACATCAATGATTTAAGACGGAAATGGGTAATTCTTCGGAATGAGCACTTCTTTTTAATTCTTCAGTACATTTTACAGTTAATATGCAAGAAGGGCTGTCAAAGTTAACGTGACAATAACGCGTTAACGCAAATTCGTTTTAACGCCACTAATTTCTTCAACGCATTAACGCAATCGATCTTCCCGAGGTGGTACCGGGCTCAGTATTAAAGCTAGAGTAATATGATATGAAACTAGAAAACCGAAGGAATCCATTGGTACCAACCATGTCATACTAGCTTGTGGTGAAAGAGGTTAAATAATGCTCCAAATTTGCTAAATTTTGGCAAGGAAAAACTGTCATGGCCATTTCAAAGGGGTCCTATGGGTACCCACGAGTCTTCCCTTTACAGACATGCCTACTTAATCACACCATATTGTATACTGTCAACTGTAGAGCATCACCCATCACAATAATAATAATAATAATAATAATAATAATAATAATAATAACACCTCAGAGAATAATAAGTGATAAGATTTTGAAGACAATCATCACAATGGCAAATTAGAAAAATAAAGCCTAAATGAAAACACCTATTTAACTGAAAAGTGCACAGAAATCTGCAGTAATGATGCAAAAAAATATCAGCACTCAGTTTCATACCTCCTCCTCACATTACAATCCTTTGTTCGCTGCACATCATTCGTTTTCTCTATGAATCAAAATGTGCAGCTTCGTTTTTAATTAACTTGGTTAGAAAATAAGGTTTTGTAGCCTTTGTAGGTGGACTGTTCTGCAAAACACAGTAGATCAATGGTTGATAGTAAAGATTATCAGCAGCGAGGGTGCATTAATCATGGATATCTTATTGCCAGTTTTATGCTATGGGGTCATCAAAACTCTTATAGTTGCTTTAAAGCTGCAAACTTGATTTAGATTGAAAGTGAATCTCGAGGGATAATGATAATAACGTCCTTTTATGTGTACTTTTTGAGGGTGCACTGCATTCAGTTCAGAACAGTTTGCTTGTTCCCAACTGAAGTGAGTTTTCTTTGCAGATTACTGTACTGCAGACATCTCATCTCTCCTTTGTGTGTTTGGAACAGAACAACAAGCCTCATCTTCTGGCTGTTGTTGAAGCCGTACGTCCCCTGAGGGGCTTCTGTAATTCAGCATTGTGCTTCTCCAACCACTGCAAAACTTCACAATCTTCATCGCAATGATTTTTCCCCTTTGTGTTCTTTACACTATAGTTGTGCTAATGGAGAAGAAAACGGTCAATTCTGACACTGAAGGTGAAAATATCTATCGTATTTGGCTGTTCCATAGTATGGAATATCATATTATGCACCGTGGGAGCTAGTGGTGGGGAAAAAAATCAATACAGCATAGTATCACGATATTTTGGGTGGCAATATTGTATCGATACACGAACGTCAAGTATTGATCCTGAATATATACACTATTAACCTCTTAACAACCCGACAGCCCTCTGGTGGGCCCAGCTGCTATTCTGTCTTACAGATGTTGTAGCAGGCCCAGTCTCAAAGCTAGAGTGAAGATACTGGTATCATTTGAAACTAACATGACAAAATCCTTGTCATGTTAGAATCTAACTCTAGCGTTATCTTTGTTGATCCAGTTCGTTCGCTTGCTTCCATGGCTGCCTTCTGCAGCCATGGAAGGCGTGTTTGCGTGCCAATTTGTCTCATAAGTGGTGTCGAAATGGGCAGTGGATCGGATCACACAGATCCAAAACAGAAACAGACGTTCTGGACCGGAATGGAAATTTCAAAGGAGCCTATTTCCTTAATCTCTGATGACATATCATGGTCATTTTATGATTTATTAAAGTAAATATATCATATATTGGTTCTTTTAGCTAAATACAATAATATAAAATAAATAATTTCAATGGGGTCCCTTGACATCTGACCTCAAGTAAGTGAATGAAAACTCTAAGATGAACAGAGTGAAAACTGTATCTTATGTTAGATAACACACATGTTGACAAACTGCATAATTTGCAGTTGAAAAACGTGAATAAATTACAATATATGTTATTGCAATAGTCAGCATATTGCAAAATATCTTTAAAATCGCAATAAGATCATATCATGTCTTTAGTAGCGGGATAATAATCGTATCGTGGGGGCTCTGGTGATTCCCACTCCTAATGGGTGTCATGATACATGTATATTTAAATGACCAGTATGTTTAACGCAACTATCAAAAGGACATGCATATAATTTTAGGACACATTCTGTATCTATTTTCTTATATAAATAAACATCTATATGTTCAATGGAAGTTAAAAAAAGACTCAGTTTGCCAGAGGCTGATCTCTGAATGTTAAACTATTGGTCCTGCGAGCTCCTTTATGGATTATAAGCTTTTCCTTATCAGTAGATTGGAGCTCCTGGAGCGTCTGAATTCTAATGCAGCAGGGAGTGTGTGGGCAGAGAAAGGCATCATTGCTCAGGGCCTTGTACCGGATAGATCTGTTGGGTTTAGCACGCAAAAAAAAAAAATCTTGAGTTTAGCCACTTCCTACTGTACTGTTGAGTTAGTCTGTTTCTGCTATGCTGTCGCAGGTAAGCACTTTAGCCAAGCATTGTGCTCTATTGGACTAAAAGCCACAGGGGGGTTCTCCACTCAGCATGGCAGTGGCTGTCAGATACATGGCACCGGTCCATAACATTCAGTGTATTTGACGTTGTACAGAGGTGAAACACTGACTCTGCTCTTTTCCGCCGCTCCTGCTTAATATTTCAAATGCCGCAACCTCACGTTGTTGGACAGAGGGCAGGTCCTGCCAGCAGAGTGCAGGACCCTGAGCTGAGACTTGAGCAATGACTTGACGCCCCAGAGCCGCCTACCGCGGCGTGCCCGGGCAGCCCCGAGCAGATCGATCACGGCTTTAGCTCCAGCACTGGCATGGCACTTTTACAAATACCGCTGAAGAGAGATGGATACTTCCCCTACGCTCACTATTTCCATGATAAATTGTTTCCTGGCAGCATTTTTCTCCACATTCTTTATTTTGGCATTTTTAAAAAGGATATTCAGTACAGCCGAACACCTGTGTGTGTGTGTGTGTGTGTGTGTGTGTGTGTGTGTGTGTGTGTGTGTGTGTGTGTGTGTGTGTGCGTGTGCGCGTGTGCATGCGTGTGTGTGTGTGTGTGTATGCTCTGAGAAAGACGATGAACAGTGAATCCATCTAAACAGTATTGTAGTGGCTGTTTGGATAGACGTTTTTAAAGATTTGTGAAATTTTCCGCAGCCACGGGTTCAGTATTATGCAAGTATGAGACTATGAGAGATAATAACAGTATCGGGTATGGATTGTCTGTTCCACAAACAAAACCTCAGAAGGATTTTCTGCTCCAACAAACTCAATGATTGAAATGAGCCATAAAGTAATCTACTGAAGAGCAGATTGATGTTTGCAAACCACAAAGGACTCAAAGAGACTGAGGCAACTTTCTTCTTCATTGAGTCATATGAAGTATACAAGGCGGAGACTGTTTGTTTCCTTTAGACTGAAAAGGAATGTTTAGCCGCTGTGCTCGGTTTGCACAGCGGCTCAGTAGCGTTGTCTCCTCACAACAGCGAGGTCATGGGTTGGTTCTGATCCGGGCCGAGGGCCTTTCTGTGTGGAGTTTTCATTTTCAGTTTGCAACAGTTTCCTCAAGGTCCAGACAGGTTCCCACGGTCCAAATATGTGACGATCGGGTGGTGCGGAAACTCTAAATCGCCCAAGGTGTGAATGTGTTTGTCTGTTTGTGCAAGCTCTGTAATACTCTGGCAACCTGTCCAGGGTTTTCTCTACATTTCAGCCAACGCATGCATGCTTCAGCTCCCCAGTGAAGTCAACAAGAATAAGCGGGTAAAGATGGATGAGTGAATAGTGCCATAGCTGTTAAAAAAATAGTGTGTGTCGGGTGTTAGATAACTCAAACCACAATAAGAACCTGCTTCTCTTTTCCTTGGCAGTTCTTTTGTGTGAATCTTCTGTTAGCAGTTTTACTCTGGCCTTATATGACTCAACATCCCAGGAAGTAAGTCCCACCTTCAGGCCTTTACACTCCGGGGGCGTGGCGAATAAACGACACGAAAATGCGAAACACACGCCTGCGAATATTATATTTCTTGGGCTTTTTATTGTGAAAGGAGTAATAAACTTGTTTTGAAAAAAAAATTGCTTTTTCGCAGTGTAATATTCGCGTTTTGAGTACTCATGACAAAAACAACAGTTTGAAAAACTATATTGACGTGCAAATTAATTGCACGAAAAAAAAAGAAAAGAAAAACGCCTCTGGTGTGTAAAAGCCTTTAGGTTGTTAAAAATCTGAAAAAGAAATTGCACGAGGTACATGAGTTCAAATTTATAATGCGGCTAAAAGTTAAGCAAATAAATAATTAAAACATTTTCATGAATTTTAATTTGCGCTTCATCGATTCAAACTTGAAATCCGTTCATTCAGCACATCTCTCATTTTAAGTTCAGTTATTCAGTACGAGTTTGACAAGTTCATTTTACTGCTGCCACTAATCTCTTTTCATAGTTGCTGCCTGTGCAGGTTATTTTCACACGTTTCCATATTGATAAGCTCAGGGTGGCATAGATGAGTGTGATAACTATATTTATTCAGAGCTGCAGCACTACATTATTTTAGTGGTTGTATTGAGTCTGCTCCAAGGATTAAAAGTTGCACCAGAATGCTGATGCATCGAGCCAGTATCCCCCTGATGGAAAACAAATTGTAACTTGTTCCTTAGTGAGCTGAAGTGCATCATGCCTGACTGCTACTCTGGTATAAATAATAAATAGATGGATGAAGTTCAGATTAGATGGTGTACAACACACATTCATTGTTGACAGAATCCCAATATTTAGTTTGCCATGAAATGACACGCAGCGAAGATTTAATTGTGCTCTTAAAGTTTGAGATAGAAACACAGATCGACTAACAAAGAACTCTGCACCCCATCGACCATAAATATTGCCTCCATTTGTCTCTCAAACTCTCCTTCAAAATGTGTCCTCGCTGATGTCAATGCATAGTCAATGTTCAGGCTTGAGAATTGACATTATAGTTATTGTTATCAGTACCTTGTGTGAAGCAAGTGATAATGGCAATAATGCAAATACTACTACTGCCACTCCTAGTTCCACTACTGTATGTGATAGGAATAATTACTAGTTTTTGCCATTAGCCTATAGAACTACAAGGACGGAGCTTGTTCACTCAATGTAAGCATCATATAGCTTCAATGAAGAGCTGTAACAAGCTGATGAAGATGTGATACTGTAAGCCAATGCTGAATAAGATCATTTTTTTCCAATCTTAAAGGGTAACTTTAGTATTTTTCAACCTGGACCCTATTTTCCCTTGTTTTTGTGTCTAACTGACTAATAGGGACAACAATTTCTGAGATTGGTCCAGTATTGAGGGACAACGCCGTAGACGTCAGCTGCTTACAGGCTACAATATAGTGCTATTGGGGCAAGCTAGCACCGTCATTTACGTCCACTAAATGGACTTGTTTTTGCAATGACCTGCAGTGATTGTTAATAGTCTGACATCATGAAAAGAGTCTCGCTCAAGGAGAAGTCTCGTTCTGAAATCTCGCGAGGTGACGTGTTGCAGGAAGACAACGGTGGAATAGTGCAGCGCTTCCCAACCTGGGGTCTGGGCCCGCCAAAGATTACAGGGGGTGCCCCAGGGTTTTTCTGCTCTGAGGTTGTCAAAATTAGATTTGCACATGTAAAACCCAAATCCTAATAACACACTTACTGGATTTTTTTAATTTATGCAAGAGTCTGTATATAAAACTTTTCAAAAAGATATATTTTTTTGCTACTTAATAAGCCACATTCTGTTTAAACCTGTACCTTTAAATCGGTATTTGTGCACAGTTGCAGAAAAGATCAGGCTACACTAATATTATTAGTATTACAGTATACTATTTGTAGAATAAGATTCCAGTGGTGGCTGCCTAGGATTGTTTCCGACTTGTGTGATCCCAACATTTCCAATAACTCCAGAGAGTTGTAAAGTCCAAATGTCAACATTTATTGAAAGAAAGATAGATGTAATTTTAAAAAAAAAGCTGAAATATGGAGTGATATTGTGGTTTTAGCTGACGTGTGTCGCCTCACTGTGTTGAGCGATGCTCGTTCATGTCCATTTAGAGCGAGCACGAGCACGAGCCCGATGCTAACTTTCGTTGATTTCACGGCCACAGGTGTCGCTGTTAAAAAGCATTTCTGAAAGTTACAAATAGTCCCTTTAAGATGCTTTCACAAGCCAACATTAGTCTGCTTTAATCAAACTCTGATTCGGTTTAACCTCTGGTGTGGTTCATTTGGGCGGTTATGAACGCAGTAATCGTACTCTGGTGAGAACAACCGAAACAACCGGTCCACTTGTGAGAGATGGTCTTGGACCGTTTCCAAGTGAAGCAAAATGCGGGCTGTCTGTGTGGGCTGTGAGAATCCCCGAGCAGTCAAGGAAGAAATGAGGATCAGTCCACAACTGGATGGCATTCAGCATAGAAGCATTTTATTTCTCTTTTACCACACCCGTCACACATGTTGCCTCCACCTTAGTATTCCCCAAATGGACTTAAATTCACCAGCCTTTTATACTCCCTTCAATCGGCACATACCATTTCCCATATCCAAAACCACACACAAATATACAAAAATATACACATCTATGTACATAAAACCATTTCCCAAATATAAATCCTCTTAATAAATATATACACACACCTAAATATCTTCATTAAATATCAATAAATATTACCCTTGAATAAATACATTTAAAACAGTCCCGCCGAACTCCCCTCTACCGACTTCCCACTGGTTTCGCCCTCACGGAACTATTAATAGAGCGCGAGTCGGGGATCTCTTCCACCCGCACACCTTGGGAAACGGAAACAGGCGCATGTTATTGACCGTTTTAATGTTAATATATGTGAAGCTATAATCTTCAATCTACATTACCTTCCCTCACTACTGGGGTATAATTAGAAGTGTGTTTTAATACGTATTTTGGTGTTTTCCAGGAGAACGAGGAGGAGGAAGTGCCCCGCGTCCCCGCTGCAAAACACCCTGTACACCTTCTGCAGAAGTCGGATGTGTGTTTGACATCTGGGCCGATAGAACACACAGAATATATTAAATAAAAGCCACAAAAATAGTGACATTTATAAAGTCATCCGACATAACCTGGAGGAAAAGGGATTTGTGCGCAGTTGATCAGTGCTGAGTCAAAGTGAAAAAACTTCGACAGCATCAAAGTCCGCGAGTCTCTGCATAGAAGTGGCAGCTCTCGAGACGAAAAATAATAAATTAGCCCCTTCGTACACGCTCCTCGGCAACTTATTTTATTTTTTGGTCCGCTTTCATTTGTAAACTGTGAAGTATCAATTTCAATCTGATTCGGACTAATTAAACGGACTATGGCTTGTGAAAGTGCCCTTAGACACAAAAACATGGGGAAATAGGGTCCAGGTTGAAAAATACCGAAGTTAACCTTTAAAAATACATGAAGGGAAAATGAACAGAAATCGAATATTAAGGGTTAAATACTTTTATGTGTTTTATGTGTTCAGAGAGAGAGTTTTTTTTGTGTAAGTTATAGTAGCTTGGAAACAGATATATATGTAAATTGTCTCATTTGCATTTTTTATTCGATATATAAGCTATAAATCAACCAAAAAAATAGACTTAACAATTAAAAACGGCTTTACAGCCTTCTGTTACACCCAGCTATATAAACAAAGGCCAACTGATTCTTATAGGTCCCTGCAGTAATGAGTGCTGTAATGTACTGTACCATAATAACACCGACCCTTGATGCTAGTTTTCACAGCTGAAGGCAACTCCCTGCTGTTCCAACTCATTCCGCTTTTGATTTATCGACAGACCTGCGTGTTATGTTGTAAGTTAGATCATAGCCCACACAGCAGTGCAGTACACACCTGCAGCTTTCAAGGTCAAAGGTCAGCAGAGTCTAGTGCTTTCAGATCAATATCTGATTTCCCAGGGGGGGGGTTGAGCTCATCCTTTCACACTTAATTTAGCTGGCCCAGGCCTGCGGGGGTGAGTAATTATGGTCTTCTTTGAGATTTATATAGAAATACATTAAACCTTTATATGTTGAAACATAAATTAAATTAAATGAAAACTGTTATTGTTCCGAATGAGCTGCAAAGGAAGAGAAAATGTTAATTAAATGACCTGAAGTGTAGTAGATTTCAGTTTAACAAATCATCTTCTGCAGCAGTGTGGGGAAACAGTTTTGATACATAGTTAAAATCAATGTTTTTAATCAGTGAATGTGAGTATTTCAATATGTAACTACAGTATGTTTTCCTATTCTTCTGTTGTTAGTATTCAGAGCAGAGCAGGGTACGAGAAGATGACTCCTCTGGCTTGCAAGGGCAGACTCTAAACTTATTAAAGCAGCATTGAGCATTTTACAACCAAAGCCTCCAAACTACAGCATGTCTCAAACATTCACCAAAGGAAAGAAAAACAAAACAACTACGCCCTCGGGCAACAAGTCATGCATAAACAAGTGTGTAATAAATTATGCACTGTTCATGAATAATTAAACAAAAAACTGAATTGAAGGTGAAGGCGAAGCGAATAGTTTGAAAATAATAAGGAAGTAGACGTCTCAGGTATAGGCCAGCAATCCTACTGTATGACTAACCTTAATGAACCTTTATGGGTTCTCAAATGACTCTGAGCCTCAGTCAACCGGCGAAATTGTGCTGATCAGGCACAGTTCACAAACACAAACACATTTTCTCGTGTACTCATGAAGAAAATGGCAAATGAAAACAAATCGCCACCAGTCCCAGGGCCGAATTCTATTAGAAAATTATGAAATTAACACTTAATTGAGGGGATAAATCAAAAGATTTAGCCTCTAAGTGAAACACAATAACAGTCTAAATTAAATTTGGCACAATGGTAATGAAAACACTAGACTTTTCTTTTCAAATTATTAGTCTTACCTCATTCAAATATTGATTGTTGCTACTCAGATAAAGGCCTAATTGACTTTTTAAATGTTTCCATGAGGCATCAACTTACTTTCAGCTAGTTGATGGATGGAAACTGCATTTAACTCTGGAAATGTGAAGAAATCGTAATGAAAGAGTAAGTTGTGTAAAAGCTTGAGAACAATGCGAGACCCTGCTAGGGGTTGGAGGGGTTTGCCGGCCTGTGTTCAGACGCTCTCTGCTCTTTTTCTCCCCTCTGATTTGTCAGCCCGGGCGGAGTCCATCTTGATTAAATACATTGGTGCAGAAAGAATTAATCTCTTCAGAAAATACTTTGAATGATAATTACAGGTTGTCACTATTCACCCCGTTCATTCAAGTGACTGGTGTAATTGGATGGAGGGAATCCAACCGCGTAACACCTACTCAGCCCGTGCAGACAGTACAACACCGTGAAGTCCGCTGTCAAGAGGAGATCGAAGCTTTACCAAGAGCTAAGCGGCCTCAGTCAAACGTATGCTGATTAAATCCCTCACATTTGCAAGAAATAAATGTGTGTTCAGGCCGAAAACGTTCCGGTCAATGTGGTAATAGTGCTGCTACCCCGTGTGAACATACCAAAATCCCATTGTATTGCTATGGATTGTCCACTGAATTACAATGATACAGTACATAAAAAAGATCTTAATCGCAATAGCTGATTAAATAAAGGCCAATACCCTTTCCTAGAAAAGAAATAAGAGAAGATGGAGAAAGATAACAGGAAACAAAATGTCCTGGGTTAGATTTGAACCCAGAGCATGCCCCATAGTCGGGTTTTGAGTTTTATCTAGGAGCCTGATTGCACATGATTTATGCAAACAAGGCTGAAAAGTGGAACAGGAATTGTGCCTCAGAGGCACCGCTTCCTGCTGCTGTCTCGTACCATCCCTGAGATACCCCAACAATTAGATGTTCTATTCAGGTTTTGGTCATACATGGTTAATCAAAAGTTCAAAAATAAGATATTTAACAAGGGTTGCTTGGATTGTGAACACATGGAGAGCCTCTAAAGGTTATGGGTAGGGTTGGAGATGTGAGGTAACAGCAGTTACGTCAAGAGCTGTGTTGGTTTGGGTATTTTATCTGGATGCTATCCTTGAAGGATGGTTACAGGGTTTTCCAGTAGTGCATACAATGTCCAGCTGGGTGAAATAGTAGGCAGCTGGGGACCCCTGCGAGGGGAGACACATATTAAGCGGGGAGTCTTGGGGTTGGCTCCAAGGAAATTTTGAGCGTCATACACTTCATTTCCTGCATTCTGGTGAATTTTTATGCACCAATTTATGGTGGAAATGTCTTAATTTATGTAAAGGATAACACAAAATTCAGAATTCAGATAACACAAAATTCAGAATTCAGATAACAATTCAAAATATTAGAATAGAATAGGCTCTCAGTCATACTATATTGCTTTCAAATATGTATTCTCTTGTAGATACAAAACTGTTATTCCTGTATCTTCAAGACGTGGGGTGTCTGACGTTAGCATTGGGACCATCGGTGAGCTTTTTCCCGTGATTTTAACAGCCTCTTTATTCACAATACTCTGCCGACAAATTAGCCTATATTATGAATGTAGCTCTCAAATGCATATTGTAATCCTTCCTGTCTACTTTGTTCTGAGATTTCCTTTGGAATATCTCTCACTGACATCGTTGAAAATGCCATATTGACATGCAGGGTGCAAAAGCTTGACAGGCCTAGTAACTGTAACCAAGGGGGGAGGGGCTTAGCGAAGGGTTAATTCGATGCAAGGCACCTTGCATCAATAGGGCGAGCGGATCTATGAAAAAAAAAAAGAAAACAGTAAGAAAGTAGTCGGCTGGAAATGTTTTAATGTCCGGCCATCTGGCTGACAGCCGGCGCTTATGGAAAACTGTGTGATTTGAGTAACAGATCCATGAGTTTGGAGGCTTCTCAGATGCATAGTGGTTTATGATACTACAACATCATTTTATCCTCTGTTAAGCAATTTAGCAGGAATGTGCGTTGCATATGTTTGATTGGCCTTCCAGCTGATGTTGCATGGTATTGAGCAAAAAGTTGAAACAGGTTCAATATTTTCGCTGGACAATCCGTTGTTTTTTGTTTTTTTTGCTAAATCCCTTTTCATCAGTATGCAGCAGCATGCCAATGTATTAGCCTCATTGAAATAAATGTGGGTGAATGATTTGTATGTAGCCCCTCAAAAAAGCAGCTGCCTGAAAGGCTAATCTCCAGGTAAAGAAAATCTTTGATTTTAAGGTGATCTTTCTTCTGATTCTTTTAAGGAAAGTCAAGTTATTGGGGGAAAAAAAACATAAGCTGCTGTGGTGTTTGTGTGTGTGAAGTTGTGTGTGTGTGTGTGTCAGTGCTTGTCAACAGAGTGAAAACTTTTTCCATTACAAGTTTAAGGAGAGCAGAGATGGAACAGAAGTTGCATTACCAGAGCACTGCATTAACTGAAACATTGGCATTATAACCACATCAGTGGAACTATATCATTTATCTGTCAACAATCCAAAAACCCAGCAGACTGAGACACTTTCACTATGGTTTATATATTTATATATACCTTGACAACTCCATAACAACATCAACTGTCACCGGGGATGATGCTGCAAGCACTTACGTACAAAAAAAACCAAACATTTGAAAGCCCTGTCGCTCAATGTCAAGTCGTCCTCCTGTCCACTGTGTCTCCGTGTCTAAATGATTCGGTCAAGTAGCTGCTCTGTTTTCTATTGCTTCATGAAAGGGTCCTCAGCAGGTGCCCCTGTGAGTGATAGCTGCTGTCTCTGTCTGTTCCCCTTGTCTTTCACACCAGTGGGCCTCTTAGGCTATGTCTCAGAAGATGAGGAATTATGTTTGGGGACTGATTACCCAGCAGGACTCTAGTACATTCAGATGGTGCCCTGTTGGCCTGTAGTGATGAACCAGCCAATCTCCTCCTCTGCTAATCCCCGTGTTTGTGATAAACTGCAACATTTGTTGTCACTATAGACTTGAAATCGCCACCCTGAGAAGTGATGGATTTTGGGGGTCTTCTGTTGAAGCTTGATGATACTGCGTGGCTAAGTCTAGAGAAGAAGCACAGATGTCATAAGTCAATAGCCTTCAGTGTGAACTGCCCCCATTTGCAGCACATTATCGACTGAGGGAGTATGCCATTTAGTGTGCGGTACAGGATGATTGTGAGGTAAAACGGTCAATAACCTATTAATTATAGTTTATGAATGCTTGACTTTGCTTTTTACTCGTGTATATACTCACAACACGTTTAGTATATTCATATTATATTAGTTAATTTCAACTGATTATTTTTATAGCATGTAGCATAGAAATAATAAATGATATACAGACTGTCCACAGAGACTTATTGATTCCAGGCAGACACATTTATCATTGGTATTCATGCCTAAGATATTGATAAAGTTTTTCCCTCTACCGCGGAGGTGATTTGCATTTAAAATCTCATTTTTATGAAGGTCAGGGTAATTTATTTTTAGAAAGATATACACTCTTTACGTGTTTGTGTAATGGAATATGAATCACTTCACACCTGAGAAATGAATAGATGCAGTGGTGACATTTCCAAGATCTGCTTTTGTGGTAATAGCATCATTTGGAATTGATGAATGGCTCGGACTTTGAATGGAGTAAAAACAAGCTCAAAAACAACTTGAGCTTCATTAACTATTTTCACAGTTTAATTGTCACATATGGTTTTATAAATGATTAAGTCAAGTGTCTCTACATTATTATAATTTGCTTAGGCAGTCACCATTAAATTCATTGTGTATTATACAAGATAATGGTGTATTATGATAAGGATATTAAATTGTTAGTGTATATTCAGGAATAATTTCAATGGCTAATTATCTTAAGTACCCATATACACATTGAAGATGTCTCCATGGAATATCCTCCCTGCTAAAAGCAACAGTTAACATTTTATATAATTAGACCACTTCCTAAATCAATGATTATTTTTATTCATTTAATGTGTACAATTAATAGTATGAATTAGAACGAGGACATACAGCTCATTAACCTGCGTCTCAACTCTTCATTTTTATGACCTTGATTTAGAGCATTTCACAAGTTTATAAAATATAACATTACTGTTTTCGCAGCCTCACTCTCCTTTCAAGAAAATTTAAACACCACCATCTAAAAAAAACAAAAAAACAAGTTATGAATTCATATTTCCTCCCTCAGAAAGAGCCAGTCACGGCTCCAAGATAACAGAGGATTACTCCCTGCCCATAAATAATATAAAGCACTGAAGTGTCATGATGCTGATGAACTCTCCTGCAGTTTGACCTCTTCTGTTCACCCTGCTTAATAATTGGGTTTGGCACACCAAAACATTGAAGTAAAATGCAGGAAATGTGTTATAAAGCTGACAATTACAGAAATTGAAATGCAAGACATATACGGTTGAACAATATCCACAAATCCTGTTGTTGACAATACGAATCTGATAACACCTTTCTTTTTCATCAAAAAAAAGTTTTTTATTTCACGGCCCTCCCGAATACAGCAATATAAAATGCATTCATCAGGAAAAAAGAGCAGAGCTGGGGAGCGGATATTAGATATATGGAGTAGAGGAAATAAAACAATAACACTGTCACTTTTACAGGGCAGTGGGCTGGACTTCATCAAAAGAAGATGAAGCGATGAAGGGAACAAATCTTCATTGTACAGCATTGAGAGTAAATCAAAGATCTGCCACGGTGAATGATCTTGTCTGACTGAGCGCCTGATGAAATTAATTTATACAGTTTAATCAGTCCACGTCCTGCACTTCTGTCTGAATATAGATTTTAAAAGTTCTCTCCACAAAATGAGATGAATAGCTCTGGACTTCGCTGTGCTTTTTCTTTCACCTTTCACTGAAATATCCATAACCATAAAGATGCATACAGCAACGGGAAATGCAGTAATACAGTTATCATTTTTTTGTCTTTGTTTCTTCATAGAAACATACATATAATGTATTCTACTGCATTAGAGCCAGACAATTACATTTCTAAAGACAGAATAATCTGTAGGCCAATGAAATTAAATGGGATTGTAGCGGATTATGCAGGAAATAAAGGAGGGAGTAAAATGCATTATGTGCAGATTACAGTAAACCCCATAATCTGTTTGTCCTAAATGGGCTTTGTTCATTGGAAGCCACAATCCATCTGTCCCTCTGGGACATTGTTTCACTGATGCCATCTCCAGCTGTTAATGCTTAGGCAGATCTAACATTATGTATTTTCATTGCAGCAGCTCAACTACAGTATAACAGTCACATGCTGTGGCCATCCACAGGTAGCCTGATGCATACACAAGGCCACATTCTTTTAGCAGGGTGTACGTGATTGAGTCCTGCGTCACATTAAGGACCGCCTACTCAACTTACCTTCCACCCTCCCGCTTGGATCCACGCTCCTCATGTGAATAGATAGGCAGACATGAGCACTTGTCTGCCTCACGGCATGGAAACAGCTTCTGTGCTGTACTGTATCCTGTCTGTACAACTGTGTTTGCTTTATAGGCTATAGCAACATATTAAAATCAGACTACACATGGGAAGTGCATTATTATCATACTGTGAATGTGATGTGTTGCTGTTCCGGTGCTCTGCACAGAGCTGACATCCGCTTGCTCGCTCTCATCTCCGGCTCTGAAGCTCTGTACGCCGCCTGGTAAAGGTGGCGGTGTCGGCGGCATGGAGGTCCTCGTGGACCGCCGGTAGACAATAACCTTATATTTTTCTGGTAATAAAAGGTACCTGAAATTCAAAAATATGTAGGATATTACTACTGACAATCCTGTAATATTACGTTGCAACGTCTGTTGTATTATGTAATATTATATTGATACGCGGACGTCAAGTATTGATCATTTATAATATAAACTATATACCTCTAAACAATCTGACATCGGGCCCAACCGCTATTCCATCTTTCCAGTCTTAAAGCTAAAGTGAAGATACTGGTATCATGAAACTAGAAACCTAAGGAATCGATTGGTACCAGCCATGTCATGTTAGCTTGTTGGGAAGAACGTTATATAAAGCTCCAAATTTACACTCAATTTTGGTGAGGAAAAAACTGGCATGGCCATTTTTATGAATTGGTCCCTTGACCTCTGACCTCAAGATATGTGAATGAAAACTCTGAGATGGAGAGAATGAAAAACGATATCTTATTAGATGAAACAGATGTTGACATAATTTGCAGTTGAAAAAAGGTAATAATTCGCAATATATCTTATCGCAATAATCAGCATATCGCAAAATGTTTAAAATTGCAATAAGATTTTATCGTGACTTATGTATCGTGATAATATTATATTTTTGTGGCCTCTGGTGATTCCCATCCCTACTATTGATTATGTCTGAATCCGCTACTGACATTCCCTCTTTTATTTACAAATACCATTCATTTATTCACAAATTGCAAATCTGAATGTAAATGAGCCCCTGCCATGGATGCAGGTTTGACATGCTGTAACTTCTATGCTCGCCTTACTAATTAACTTATTTTTTTCCCCTCAGCCGTATTTAGCTATCTGTTCTCATTCTCTCACACATCAGCCCCCTCAGTTTTATATTTATCTCACTCACTAAAGATTGCTGTGGGCAAAGTGAATTGCCACTACTGTATGTAGCAGCCCACATGGAATGCAGTGTTGACACGAGAATAGAAGAAGTTTTAACACGGAGACTTTATACCTACATAAAGCTGAATCTGTCCTCTAGAAAGCCAGAGCAAACAAAGAATTTATTCAGCGTAAGGGAAGTCTGGGCAAATATTTGGGGCAAATTCCATGGCAAACTGTCCTTGAGAGTCGTGAAGGGAAAGATATGCAGGCAAGCAGGGTAAAATAGCCATTGTTCCATTTATCATGGCTCAGATCCACCTCAAGGCATATAAACTGTGTGAATTTTCCTTGAAGGAGATAGAGGCGCCATCCTGGCTAGTAAATAAGAAAAAAAACGTCTGGAAATATGGAAACGTTTAACCCTTAACAACTTGGGCTTTAAAGGGGTAGTTCAGATTTCTTTCTCTTAAGGTGGAATGAGTTTCTAACTGGTAGTAATTAGATGCATTAGCAACATTAGCTCAGTGCACAGATCCTGTGGATGAAGATAATCCAGTAAACTAGCAGTTTGACAGATAGAGAAATTAACTCAGTCATATGGCTGGTGTAGCTTCTCACTTACATGTTGGAACTTACAGCAGGTTATAAATGTCCTCAATATGACCGTGGGCTAAAACCTTTCACATAATCTTTTACAGTGTAAGCATAGACTTTCTGTCAAAATTGCTATTATTTGCTGATGTAGATTTCTTTTATGAGGCAATTACCGTGGAAATTACCTGTAAGTAGGGATGCATGATGATATCGGCACGTCGTAGATAAAGGCTTTTAAAATGAAATATCTGCATCGGCCAGGAATGAACATTTCCTCCGATATGACAGGCCGATAAGATGACGCGTATGTGCATGTGATGCGAACCGCTGACGAAGCAGGTGCCAAAACAAATGCAGTCTGTCTGCGGTGTGGAGGTACAATGTTTTGCAACTTGTGAAATAGGTCAAATTTGCCCTGGTTGTGCCTATTTTCAAGATTGTCTCAGAGACAGCATCACCCAAGCCTGTTAAAGTAGGAAGCATTTTTCAGTTTTGTTTGAATAGGTTACATAAAAATAGATATGGCATTTTTTACATGCAGTCTAAATTGAAGTAGTTTTCATATTTTGCCTATAGTGAATGTGTACATTTTGAAAAGCATTGTATTTTATGTCTGCATTTGCCAGTGGGCCATCACAGTAGGCAAAATAATAATAATGTTTATTCCACTACAGGAGAGACTTCATGTTCTCTGTAGTTAGGTGGGAAAAAAATATGTACATATATCGGTATCGTTATTTGGCCAAAATGAGTTGGAAAATATCGGCAAAAATCCAATATCGTGCGTCCCTACCTGTAAGCACTCAAAATAATGCACAAAACACTGAGAAATAAAATAAAGAGAAAATAAGTCTGTCTTATACCACTCAAGGTTCAAAGAAACCACATGAATAGCCCCTGTGCTGCTTATACAAGAAGGCTGATTGATCAACAGGTAATATCTGCCTCTCTGCTCTATATCTGCTATCATATCTAATGTGCAACAAGCTCTACTTTGTATGTCCTATAGCTCATGACGCATTAAATAGAGTGCATGCCTTTGTCTACAATATGAATGACACTTATGCCCTCTCTCTGACCTTAACCTTTACACCATGTTCCGAAGGTTGACACACAGTATCATCCCGCACACACACACACACAGGAGAAATGAGTAAACAAGAACCATAAGCTAATCACAAGTTCAGCTATATACACCACAAGCAACAGCCACCAGTCATATTGCAACTAGACAATTTTCCAGCCAGTCATTTTTGTTGTAGTCCTTTTTTTAATATATTGGCAATTCTGAATGTGATCACCTGTTGATATTCGGGCTGCATGCATACACGTTCATAGCTATACCCACAACACTGTAATGCGTATATATCTCAGGAAATCAATTCATATGTAATCCATGTAATGGTGAGCCAGGAAGTATAAAGAGTGTTTTGCCACTGACAGGCTCAGATTGTTATTGTAAGTGTCTGACAACATTATGGAAAAGACCCTACAGAGAAATTAAACCTTTTTCCTACCTTTCGCTTCCTGTTTGTCAGTGACATGTGACTTGCCGGAAGAGACAACGGTGGAAACATGAATGAGAGTGTAGAGAGGAGTGCCACGGGACACCGGTGTTATCAGACTTTGTTGGGTTGGAGTACAGAAAGCGTAGCTTAGTGTTATTATACCTCCGCAACAACGTAGTCGGGGGTATAAAGCGTTCCGCGTGTCTTTCCGTCTGTCCTTCTGTCCGTCTTTTTGCGTGTCACACTTTTGTTTCCGGAGTAGAACTTGGAAACTATTTAAGGAACTTCAAATTTGGTATGATGGTTGCCAGTGTGGTGTAGTTGTGCCTTTTGGGGGTTACAAGTCCAGGATGCCCAACATTTTTTTAAATTTTGGCCAAAAACTGTGATTTTTTTTTACTTCAATTTAGTTTCCGGAGCAGAACTCAAACATGATTTAACTTAGGAACTTCAAATTTGGTTAGATGGTTAACAGTGTGGTGTGGTTCTGCCTTTTTGGGGTTACAGCTCATTTAGCCGCTGCCATCTGCAGCGTTCTCGCTCAATACTGGACCAATTTCAAAAAGTGTTGTCCCCATTAGTCACTTAGACACAAAAACATGGGAAAAAAAGGTCACAGATTGAAAAATACTGAAGTTATTCTTTAAGTGACGCCACTTCCATAGTTATTCTAACCCAAACCACAATCTTTTCCTAAACCTAACTAAGTAGTTCTGTAGCCTAAACCTAACCACGTTTTTTCCTGTGAAGACTGAAGTTTATTTTGAAAAGACTGTACGCATTTAACAAGTGGAAATTGACACATGTTGCTGGACCTTCATAGAGAACATGCGAAAAATGAGGAATAACCTTTTGTAAGATATCATACGAACCGTCGTATGAGGATATGTTGTAATGTTAGGGAACCCTGTGGTTGTGCAGTTGACATGTTCACCACACTTAAGTCTCAGTGAACAAAAAGAGCTTTCCACTGAAGCACTCACACCCTCACTGCCTCCTATTAATAAAGGGAAATTTATGACTCAGTGTTGTGAAAGCAGGTGCAAGATCTTCACACACTAGAGATGTGAAATATCGAACTTGGGTAAAAATGTGAACATGAGTGCAATTAAACATACAAATAGTACATTTCCTTCATATACCAAGTCAAGACGGACTGCACAGCAGCTGTGCAAGTTAATTTGTCTATAACTAGTAAAATCACAGCATATGCTGTCTGTCTGCTCAGTGGTACCCATGAATACTTGGTACATAGTTAGTAGTTTATTTGTTGGAGCCAGATTGGCTTAGAAATTGCTGGTTTAATGCCCAGTATTGAGAGGCAGGTGTATTGGGTCTGAGTTTCAACTGGAGAATAGCTGGCGTCACATGTACTATGTTAAGTACTCTCGAGCAAGGCACTGAACCAATAAAACTGCTCCAGGAGCATTGTGAAGTGGCTTCTCCTACACTGATAACATATATTGGGAAGACATGTTAACACTGTTTAGAATAAAGATGCACAAGAAACATAGTGACTATTACTGCATAGATCGCAATAAATCACTCTGGCCATCGTACTTGAATAACGAGAGCGTTAATAGGCAGGAGTGAGCGTGATATCACACTGCACTGTATGCAGACAACAGCTCTGTGTGGAAAAACACCATTAGCAGTTGGCTGCTCTTCAGCGAGGTTGTGGGTTCAAGGAGATGCTGGGCAGTGCCAACAGGCTGATGGGTAATCTAACATGACAATATTATCGCGTAGGAGGGCACAGTTGGCGCTTTTCCCTGCCATCTCCGCTCCACTCAACTCTGCTCCATTACCGAACACAACACAAAGATTGCTCTCTTTGTGAATGTTCCCATCAAGACGGTATAGATGGAGAGAAGCACATGAAAGTCAGGGGCAGTAGCAGGCTGAGAGAAATAATAGAGAAAGAGCAACAGAGAGGGAGAATTACCGGGAAGGGAGCTTGTTCTAATGGACCTCCGCTAATGCATTTGTTCCCTCTTAAGTTAGTTTAGCATGCAGTTAAGCTTATTTTCATTCAGCACTCTAACTTACGAACCACTCACTTGAGTTACTGTTAAATTTTCTTTATTGTATTCTGCTGACTTCAGTTGTTGCACACTCTATCAGTACATTTTACATATTTTTTACAGTGCATAATGCATATATTTGAATCCTTGCTGTCTTTTTTCATATTAATTACTGGTAGATTTTTTAAATTGTGCATAACTTTTACAGTTTGCTGGCCCTTGTTGTCGCTTTACATGACATGAGCTTGGACAACCCGCAAGGCTGATTCAAAATACTTCTGATCACTAGAGCAGGGGCCAAAGCTATTATGTTCATTTACATTTTGAAAGAGACATTTGGATTTTACCCAACACCATCAGACAATTTACTGCCATTTCAGTTCACTTTCATATGGATGCTATGTAACGGGCATGGTAAGGAATACTAAGAGGGATCTTGAATTATTTAAAAATGCAAAAACGTGAAACATACTTGTCTTGTGTGAAGATTAATGCAATGATATAAGGAGAGTAAAATCACTCATTTAAATAACCTTGCTTAAAATAGTGGAGAGCTTCATTAATCTTCATGTCATTCCCAAGGATAAATGGAAGAAGTAATTAGAGCTAATAGGAATTTCATTTTCCCTCTATTTTGTGGAGGTATTATTCACTATCTGTCTGTAATGGAAAAAAAATAGTTGTCGGATTGCACAGAAATAGTACTTTAGTGGAGGATATAAAAGATGAAAGAATTAGGTTTTTTATGGATTTTTTTTCTTTCCAGTTTTTTAACCTTAAATGGAAACTTGAGATGACAACTACAAGATGTGCCTGATGGATGCAGATGACATCTAATGTGATAATGTATAAATGCCAACTACAAAGTGATTGAAAAAGGAAACATTTTTCAAAGTTAAACATACAATTAACATCACAGAGAACAATAAACAGACACATATGTTAAAAATACGGATTATCAACAATCAAATCATTTGTGGAGTTTTTACCCTTACCAAACCAAATGGTTACATATTTACTAAATGTTATGTAATATATATTATCTGCCAAAGAAATTGCTCCATTAGTCATAAGAACGACCTTTCCAGACTCTGCAGCTATACAACCATTTCAATGATTTTCTGTTTGTTGCATAAACTGACTGGTAGAGAAACGTTTTTTCTCACCAGACGGCTGTGTTTTTGAATTCTTGATCCGCTTTGAAAATTTGATCTTGGAAAGCGAATAATAAACTCTTCCCCCAGCTCACCTGCTACCCTAGAGATATCCTTGAGCAGCACACTTAACCTCCGGCTTCTGAAGTAGAGCTGCTCAGTGGCCAACTGCAAAAGACCTGCAGTTATATTGGGCCGCTTCCAGGTGTCATTAAACATTACCGCGTGAATGTTAAATCAGGCCGTGCTGAAACCACTGTGCTTTCTCCAGATATGTTTCACTCCTAGTTGACAAGCATTGGGACTCCTTGAAGGACCAACTCAAAATGTCAAGTGATGACATTCAGTATAATTATATAGAATTATGCAGAAGTTCCAGGCATTATTTTGATAACATTACATGAAATCATATTATTACTATGAATGTGCACTGGAACTGTATAGAGTAATTTGAGGAAATAGGTAGAATAAAAATATGATGCTATTACTGCAGTGGCATGTCACTTGTAAATCTAACCAATAACGTCAAAACACACATAAAGGAATTTATTGTTTTTACTGAGAAATATGCCCAGGAGATCCTGTTGAACCTGCGACAGCATGATGGATAGTCATCAATATGTCATTTAAACAATGGTTGTATGTAAGATTTGTAGGTGTCAAATGCCAAAAAAATCAATGTCGTCAATGTCAATGTCAAATACAGACCAGTTTAATCAACTGCAAGCTACACATATATCACCTGCAAATGAAGAAAAGGTCACTATACTGTGTGTTTACCGGCTGCTCCAACAAATTTCAGCTTTAGCGAATGACAGAATTAACAGAATTCAAAATCTGTAAACCTCTGCTCCTTTAAACCGTGAAGGTTTTTATTTCATTCACACTCATTGTATGCTCTGCAAAGCATTTGTTGTTGCAAAGAGAATTCCACTTTTGCAAATTTATATTGAAAACTAATGCTGGCTAATACAACAAAAATATAACACAAATCAACCAACAGATAATATGATGTCTTGTATAATGTCTATGACAACACAGGCTTGGATGCACAATTACTCATTTATTATTACACCGTAAAATAAACATATATGTGGAAAAAAAGTGAATATACCCAAATAGGATTCGTAAAACACCAGGGGTGTGTCTCTTTCCCTCTCAAGACAATTCAATACGCATCTCGATACATGATCTGCGTGATGATACAAAAACAATAAAAATTAACCATGTAACGATTCAATACAGTTCGATATAGCAATAGTTTGATGTGATCCAATTCAGCTCCGATTCAATTTAACTTAATTCATAGCATTCTCATGGCGTGTCATACATTTCCTATACCAATATGGCTCAATGCAGCTCATTTACCATGGTTGTAATTTAATGATAATAACCTTTCATTTCAACTGGTGTTTGCCTTATATCTGTAATGATGATGTGATGGAATACTATGAATTAGTGACATGGTCAAGTGGTGCTATTTCTGACTGTATCGTTTTATGACGGACGTATCAATTGTTTTACCGTTTCCCCTCAAAATTTTGCGTCAGATTCAAAAGTTTTCAACACATATCGGTTAATCTTTTCACCCCGATAAAACAACACAAGGATTCTTCAGTAGTTACTTTTGTGTGGATGTGTTTATGTGCATTCATGTTCATTTTAGCTAAATTCAGTGCAAATCCAAACAAACCAAACATGTTCTTTAACAAATGCCTGAAGTTCTAAAATGACCCAGGTTTGGCACCAATGAAAACCTCACACTTTTAATTACACTGAGAGAAGTTTTCACATAACGCATTTTTGTGGAGTTAATTACATTTTCATGATTAGAAAGGATCATTCACCTAAGAGCTTAAAGATGAAAAAAGTTCTGTCACACTAATGAGCACAGAGAATAGAAATGAAGTACACAACCCTCCAAATAGCCACGAAAAACAAGATATTTGGGTGCATTCCACATGAAGAGTCGCCTACTCTAAGACCTTCCTCTGTCTGCTATGCATTTGCATAAAAATGTGATCTTGTTATGCACTGGGGAGAAAGGAAAGATTATGAGCAGTGGGCCATTTCTCACAGGAATTGGTTAAAATCACATTTCGCAACATACATGACTCCCAAACCATCATAGTTTAACCGTGGGGGCCCCAGTGCCCATCCATCACCAGAATCGACAAGATGATTTACAAAGGCTCCATGAGACCTCCAGGAATTCTACAAGTGATAAATTAACTGGGAAAATATCCTTTCTCCATCCCCCAAGGATCCCACACTAAACACAATTATTCCATACGGTCTGGTATTATTTCACTTTCAAGGCTTTGTTTAAAAGAAATAATACAGCTATTCCAATGTCACCAGAAATTCCATCAAATAACAATTATTTTAGCTTTAATGCGGGTTCATCAGTTTAGATCACGCAACCTTTATTGAAAAGAGGAAAACAATAGATGTGTGAGTGGCAGTCTCATATACTAGAGAGCTTATTGCATAGGACAACATACAGTAATACAGGCATCCACAATTAAGATACAAATGCAAAATGCTGCCATTGCATAAGTGCATTAACTCAACAATCCATTACATACTGAAGCTCTTGAAATAATTCATCCAGCTGTGGATATTTCTATTCTTTTCTTTTTCCAGTGGTGAAAGATCATGAGCAATTTTTTGGCCGGGTGGCTTGGAACACACATTTTGCCTGAGGGGATTGAGCAATGGTGTAGTAGTAGTACATCTACAGTAAGTAAGTCCTTCGAAAGGGTGTGAGAGTTGTAGGTCGGACACCCCTGATGTAACATACAAACACTATTTCATACATAACTAATGTAATGTCATCAATCTCAGTTTTATCATACAATCTGCAGCTGGAATATGTTTCAGGATTAATGGTCGTCCTGGTACTGGGCGTGCACTACACAGCTTGCATCATGCCGTCGTGATCTGACATTGTATATCATAACGAGAGTATAGGAGTTCCATGGGAGTTACGTGGTAACACTTTCTATGATGCCCTTGTCTATAATGCATTATAAACCTACTTAAAATGCATTATAATCTGCTTATAGCACTGCATAATTATAGTTATAAGCACACATAAACTTGCATAATGCTTTATAACAATAAACACATTATAAAGCATTTAATAATTATTTATATGATCAAGTATCATGTTTTTGTAGTTTGTTCTTTTTGCCAGGATCATAGTGTTTTATAATTCCCATAGTTGTAATACATTGTAATCTTTTTTATGATGCAATATAATCACTGATATAATGCATTAAAAAAGATTAAAGTAAGTAAATTGAAAAAAATACTAAATCTACTGTATGCAAGTACAACACACAAACGTTGTAAAATTAGTTTTTACTTCATTTAAAGCAAACAATGACCACTTGGGGTAACTTATAGCTACTATAACTACTAAGCTACCCCAACCTTCATAGCTTGATATTGTTCTCCTCCCACCCCCAGCTTCAGCCTGTATGTTGTAGAAATAAATTAGAAACACTTGACATCATGTACTGTATATTATATTATTTATTTAAATGGTGAAGGTACTGCAGAATAATTTGTAAGTGTTGACAAAACTTTTCAAGTTTTGAGTTGTTGTTGTTGCGATTTAAGGGCCATTCACATGAATTTTACCAGTCGGGGAGTAAAATTTCCGATTATTCCGACACCACATGAATGCAGCACATATGCCCTTTCTCGCAATGTTAATGAAAGTGAAACAGCATATCCTGATGTGTAAATAAATCCAGCTATGATTAGGGATATTTGATACACAACACAGTTATATTGGGTATAAAATATGTAAAAAATATGATATAAGTTTGTTTAAAATACAATGGCGTCATAGAAAGTGTTACCCATGCAATAGCCACATATTGAAAAAAACAGAGCAGGAATATTTTGGCGTTGGATTACCACTGAAGTACTTATGCTGATATCAACCAGCGTTCAGATCACAAGTGTTCTGTCCGACTGTAAAAGTATTTTTTGCTAACCTTAAATGTGCATAAGCTTCTTTGAGCTGTCCCTGCATCTGTACAACGGCACTGAGGAATCATTCCCTGTCACCACCACATCTAAGCTTCTTTGCTCACCTCAGCAGGGAGGCAGAGAGAGAGAGAAGGAGAGAGAGAGAGAGAGAAGGATAGAGAGAAGGAGGCACTCTGGGATGATAACCGCTGTTAAGAATTTCAACCAAAAAGAGATTATAGGGCCGCACACAACGACAATAGAGAAATGACTATAGGGAAATACTTACTTCAGAATCCATACCAACACAGTGACAAGTACCAAAAACTGAATATCCTTTTTTAACAGTGTCAGATTTATTCTCCATCTGGTGATGAACATTATTAACTGAGTTCAAATTGGGATTTTTAGCCATGCTGCAACAGTCCAGTCAAGACAACAAACACACCACTGGAGACCACTTCTTATGGATTTTCCACATCTCTTTATGTGGTAGTGAATGCCTTGCACCTTGCTGTAGGATTCATCCCTGTTATGCATTTAGACTACCTTGTTACATAACGGTTTCAAGCAAACATGACCACACTAGCCTGAAAAAAGCATGAACAATGGCTTGCCTTAATGAGTGGTGCATATTTGTGTGTGTGTGTGTGTGTGTGTGTGTGTGTGTGTTTGTGAGTATAAGCCACTCCAGACAGCTTCACAGTTGATGGGATTCTTTCTAGCATACTCAGCAATATGTTGATGCATTTTTTTTTCTTCCCTACTCCATTCCCTCAACTACACATTTTTGTTTGTATTCTATAGCTGACTTAGGGGTGCTTTTAAAATGCATGGTTCTGCAGCACTATGATCAACACTTCCCCGGTTAGCCCACCGAGGGAATCTACATCAGGGTTCACTCGAGGGCAGACAGCATCGGTCACTGAGGTGCTCTGATGTGGGTTATGAGCCGCCGTGGCTGTCATTATGGGTCAAAAACCTCCTGACAGCGTTGGAGTACAAAGTTACTTTGACCACAGGAGACATAAAACAGTAGCATCAATATGGCAGCTCTTTGTTGTGTGATAGCGAGCCAGCGAAGCGACCAAAAGCTATTGAGGGAGTCAGTCCATTATGAAACTTGAAATTGGTTCTGTCTGGCTGCTTGACCGTTTGACTTTCCTTTCCATTCTCAGAATGTCCCAGACAGTGCAGACACGGAGGCTGGGCTTTATTTATGTTTCTAATGTGGTTACTCTGCATGCCGCCACAATCTCCTTGTTACTGCGAGAACCTCGGATGCCATTAGAAATGGGCACCATGGAAATGAACACAACCTCTGCCATGGAGGGGATAAATTATTCATTTGTTCTTTGAGTTTTCATAGCTGGTATCTTCATAGCTGGTAGCAATTTTTTCATCACCTTTCTCCCCTTCTTGACTGAAGAAAAAAGTAATCAATAATTGATCGAGTTTACCTGCAACATGTTGTAAGAAAAATAATATTTTGAGTAGTTTTGCGTCATACTCTTTTTTACAATCAGCGAAAGAAAAAGAAAAACATTCCTGTGTCAAGACTAAGGGTTTATGTTGATAACAACCAATCCACCTTCATTACAGCCTCCCTCCCATTTCTGTCAAGGCTAAATCAATTTTAATCCGTTGCTCCCATCTAAAATTAATCTGAAGCAGTTCTGATGGATCACTATTCTCCTGCTCAGTAAGTCAGTAAAATGATTTTATGATTTATAAGACACCTGATTCCTCAGTCAGGCTAAATATGGCGCTGTAAGTATGTCTCAGTACATGATTTGTGGAATGCAATGTCCAAAATACAAATCCAGGGCTTTATGTGAATTCACTTCTTATTATGAACTCGGTGTGGAAATGCCATTTTACGATTTATTTCCACTATGTTATAAAACATCCTCCAGACAAATGGAATCTTCTCTTTATACAGCAAGCACACAGGATGCTATCATTTGCAGTGCACACATCATGCATGCTATGCTGTGAAAACTAGGACAAATACAAAACTTTTTCTTTTTTTTGGGAAGTTGTTTCAAGTCATATTAGTTCCTCTCTCAGTGGCATGATAGCTATAGCTTTGTTTTAGTGAATCATTACACCTGGCTGTGTTAAATATCTAAATATAGATGTTTTATTGATGTTACTGGATCTGTAGCTCTATAACATTTTACCTTCGTGTAAACATAATTTTTTTCCTGTTCTGCTGTTATTGAGACAAACTATGATTTGCGTTATTACCATTTTCTTACTTTTTCCTCCCAATTTGGGATGGCTATTTGCCCTGCCCAGTGCAACCATTACCAGCTTCCCAGTGCCAACTTTGTTTGTTCGAGGCGGGTATTGAACCTGGTTCGCTACACTTGTTGAGCAAATGTTTTTTTTCCCTCTGTGCCACTGGGGCACCTAGTAAAAATTCTCAAAGAACAAAAAAAGAAAAGTGTCACTGTCAGGTTGTCACTTTTTGTAACCATGTGACATCTGATGTATAATGGGATGTTGTCTCAGGAACTTAGACCTCAAGAAACAAAAATTTTTTTTTGATACAGTAGCTGTGAGAAAGCATTGTTCCTCTGTTCTAATTAACTGTATCACAGCTATGCCAAAAATAAACTCAAGGACTAATTTGTTTTAGGCATGTGGAGACGGGGAAAAAAAAAAAAAAAATGATCTTCAGATAGAACACCCAAGTCTGTGGGGAGAGAGACCCTGAAAACCTGCATAAATTACTCAAGTATATTGTACACAGAAATCTCTCATTTCTCTGCATAACGTGACCTAATTTCTTATACCTGGGGGACCCGGCAGCATCTTTAACTCCCCCTCCGTCTCATATTCTAACACATGCAGTGGGAAGCATTGCAGCAGAGCACAGAACATGGAGAACAAGCACTTTGATGACTGGAGGTAAAACGCAGGTCAACACAGGTCAAACTCTGCTATCTGAAGCTGTACTTCTGAGTTTCTTTTTAATCTATACTATTTATAGCAATGGATCAAATGACTACATGTGATGTGAAAGGTGTACCTCGTAGTGACGAACGCAGAAATAATTATCCCCTGATTTGTATTGAGTGTTTTCTAGGCCTGCACATGAAGAAAATCTGCAATGTGCGATAACATTATTCAATATCGCGATGACGATATGACTTGCGATAAATAAACAAATACTGAATTGTGCATATTAGCTATACATTTCCTACGTCAGCCTGGTTGTCTTTCAATTCTGAACCCGATTAGAATTGAATATTTTAAATATAACTAGGCTAAATGTTATATCTAGAGCAGCAACAGTAATGTTTACAACAGTAAAGTTATGATATAAACTCAATAATCTCACTGGAAACAGTAAAGTTAAAATGAAGAATGCAAACATCAGTCAGTATGAGTCCTTCCTCCTGTCCTCTCTCCTCCTCCCTTTGCTGCTGTGATTCACTGCTGCAGTTTACCGCTGGTAGAGGGAGGAGGGGCTGCTTTGTCTCAGCTAGCAGATTAGTTCATGAGGAAGATACGTGGCAAACAGTTCCTACATAAAGACTACATACAGCTGCATACAGCTTTTGCACCTATACTTTTGATTTTGGGGTTCAGACTCATGGACTATTTATGAAGGTAATAAATTAATAACATGGAGGCTCTGTAGTCTGTCTCCAACCTTGTCAATAACAGCGCATCACCGCTTTGCTCCATCCGTTCCACCCTGCAAAATAAACTCCCCGGACACATACACTGGAACACGGCTTACTAGAGGGAACTTAAAGTCATTCAGAACTCAACAAAATAGTTTACGCTTGTTCACACTTGCTATTAGATGCCAAACTAACGTGCTGTGCTTGTGTAAACATGAAAGCGGTAGATGAGAGACTGTGAACAGAGCAGATTGAAATATTGTTTTTCTACGTGTTTAACCATTTAATCATGTTTCTGATTGTTGATCAGGTGTATAAAGTAATGGCTTTACACTTGCAACGTTTTGTTGCATTTACTTACAGAAATAAGCGTATTATCGTCAACTTGACCTCACCTGGGTCACCTTACTGTCTCCACCCCGGCCTCTCTGGTCAGCTGTTCGCTGACTTCACTGCGTGTGTGTTTAAGTGTGGAGAGCTCCTCTACAGCCCCGACACAGAGCAGGGAGAGGCTTCAGCGTGATAATAAATACTACAGTCTTTAGCCCCCGGACCCGTTTAACACCGTTTAACACAGAGTTTAGGTAACCATAAATATAATGATTTTTTCTTAATCATCACGTTTCAGGCAGTCTATTCTAATGTGTTTATCTTAGTTTAACACAATGACGATGAAAATACAATTTATCGGTCGGCACTAGCGTTTTAGCATCTTTCAGCTCACTGTTTTGGTTTTCGGTCCCACAACTTTTTACTGTTTTGGTTCAGTCTTTCAGCTTACCCAATTTCTAGGTGCATCAAGCGACTACCTGGTGAACATAGTGAAGCATTTAGCTGCTGACAAGGCAGATACTCCTCCATCTCAGGATTTGGTGGAGTCCAAAAACAGAGCTAAAAGAGAACGGATATCAGACTCACCAGGTGGCTAGAAACATGGCTCCATATCAATGCTGATGTTGCTCTGTGTCTGATGGATGAATACATAAACTGCTTGCTAACACGTTGCCATAACAACTTTATAAGGTGATAAATGTTGTGTTTACAGCTTGTTGTTCAGACCCGATGCGGTAAAAAAAACACTTAATACAGGTGTAAATTCAAACACATTTTTTGATTATAAAGTCACACCCTTTTTGTAAGGTTCTAAAAGTGTTGTAATTAGGCCAAGAGAGCACAGGCAATATGTGAGAAGATCAATATTGCATAATGGGAAGCTCAGTGTTTCAGCAGAGCAATTGTCGCTATGAGGGCAGGGATAGTTCCACTTAATGTGTGCCTAACAATCCCACAACTTCAAACCAAACAGAAGGAGGGTGTATAGACTAAGAAGTTGATATGCAAACAGGCATGGCAGGGCAACAGCAAGCAATAAACATGCTAATTTAGGAGAGTGTAACAGTCACTTATCGAGAGCCAAAAAAAGTCACATCAAAAATGGCTTATAGCATTCTCAACACCTCTGCAACAAACAGAGGCAGGGTTAGCAGTCACAGCAGGCATTAAGGCGTGAGGTTGAGTGCTGCAGCCGCAGTTTGTTTTCTGCCTTCCACCCACAACTTATAAAATATTAAAGGGCTATTTTGATTAGAATAACACAATCATCACTGCTGGCATTTACATATAAAGTGTATGCTTTCAATGGAATAATGCCTCTGCTCAAGGAGAGGATAATATTGTTTACGGAAAACGTCTAGAGCCTTTTATTTCTCAAGGCCCTCGCTACTGTGTGTGTGTTTGTGACTCATTAGAATATAGTCATTTTTCACTTAAAAAAAATGAAGCGAATCTGCAATAAATAATAATACAATATTGGTTTATATAAACAGTAAAGTCTGTCCAATTCAGCTTTGGTCTCCTTTGAGAATATCACATCAATTTAATGTATAAAGTGAAAGAAATATCTGAATTTTAATTAAACTTTCTATTTGCCCCTGAGTGCTTAGTATGTGTCTCCACTAATAATTACAAATGTGAGTGTGGTTATGTCTTGTTGTTTTGTCTTTTGTTTCAGCTGGTTGTTTTTATATCTAATTTCCTTGTAAGATGAGCAGCCCTCACTTAATGGAGCGATGAACTACAGTAAAACTTTTATTGTGGGTATTTAAAATGTGATTTCCACCCATATTTTCATTACGATATCATTGTATTATCTTGCTATGGTACGTGTTGTTCCCCATAAGTAAGAGCCTCTAGTGGCTCTGTTATTAGATGCAATACTTCCACTCAGTGATGAATTTCTGTCTTGATGCGAATGGTGTTTTCCAGGATGACAATGTCCCTTTTCACCTGGTGATTTGAAAAAAGCATGACAGAGATGTTACAGAGTCTCATCAGCAAGCACAGAAATAATGTCAGATGAATTGTGGGCAATTCTGAAAAGGCGTTAGAGATGATGGAGTACCAACACGATCGCCTGCTATCATTTTGTGTGTTGTTGCTACCGTCGGTGTTGCCCTTGAAGAAATAAATGGGCCCAGTTCATCCCACAAGATGCAGAAAATCACGCTATAGATTTCTTTTTTGACAGCATTGTCGATCTACCTTTCTCTGGCGCAGCTTACAGAGAATCACCTTAAGACCATTACTTTCTGATTAGTAGAATTAAAGATGTGCTGAATTTCCAATTCTGTCAATGAACGATCTAAATGTCTTTGATGTGAATTTAATTTGAGCACAGACTTTTGTCGATTGACTAATCGTGACCTTGCATTTTATAGTGGTTGCATTGAAAGTTCTGTTCACTTCTTGCCTTCAAATGACTAAACTGTTGTATTACCAGCAGTCATTGTCCATCCACAATCTTGCCATGGACTGCTTGGATGTAATTACATGTTATTTCAATCTGGCTTAGTGATGTTAATATACTTATAGAGTACTTTATAGAGCACTTTGTCTAATCTGTAACAGACCATGCATGTCAAACCTTTGGGTTTTATTTTGGTTACATCAGCAGTAACACTGTAGGTAACACACCGTGTCCACACTGAATTGTTATATGCAAACAAACCACGTAGGCTACCTATCAGCTGTGCGCTGGAGATCAGACTGGAGACGTAACCACTTATCTTCCTTCGTTTGTTCTTTTTAAACAGAAAACATGTTTAATATTGTGATATTTACTGCAAATAACACATGATATAGCCAATAGCAGTAGGAAACTTTCAGCTCCCTGGAGACGTCCCTCCAGCCAGCTGCCACCTTATTGATTTTTTTTTAGTGAAATGAGGAGGTATCGTATACATAACTCCTTATTTCAACTTCACCAATCAGCCGCTCCTGGTCCAGAGAGGCAATTTCAAAGGCGAGCGACAGGAACAAATAGAAACAGCTGGGCGTCTGACAAAAGTTCAGCTTAAAACGGTGTGCCATGTCGCGCTGCGTCGCTCACGGCCGGGACATTCCAATAAAAAAAAGGACATGGTTCTTAAGCAGTGTTGTTAATGACTTTGCGGAGCACAACACCAGTAGGAAAAACTTCTAATGGGCGAGCACTGATTTCTGTTTTGGTATTATGGAGTAGGATCAGGGATTTAAATCTATAGCACTGTAATTGTTACGTCTCATATGTTGGAAAATGCGCACCTACTTTAATCTGTGATAACATTCGGCTGCTGAGTCCAGGGCAGGCTGTTAGATTAGTGTTGATAAATTTGGGCATCAGCTGCTCTGCGTGGTGCTAATCTAAGGCTGGTTTGCAGTATGGGAGGTGCATGGTGAGCCTTTCCATGGTGGCATAGCAATTGTCTGTAGTGATTGTGTGTGCTTGTGTTTGGGGCGAGGGCCCAAGAAAAAAATTTGCACCGGGGCCTATCACAATTATGTTACGCTGCTGTGTAGGTGTATCCATTTAACGATTAATTTTAGCATCGCTCTTTAGCCATTAATTATCCCACTATCTGAAAGTTAATCTGTATGGCAGAACCTCACTGCACATAACTCATTACACACATTTCTTCGATCACTTTTCTTTGTTTTTCTTTAATGCCAGTCAATTTTACTTTCAGACAAATGAAGCCTGCATGGATTATTATGGATGGACATGGATATTTGGTGTCTTGTATTGTTGACACAAACAAAAGATTCAGGAATCTTTGTTTTTTTTGTGTCTCTTTTTGTCACTTTTTGGTTCCATTTCCCTCTTGCTCCCTCTTGACTTTTTTCCTCTTGCTATTATCTTTGCTTTGTACATCTGTGAGACTGCAGCTCCCTGTCTCCATGCCCATCTGCCCATCTATCATCATCTCTCATTTCCAGCCAAGACTTGAGCCATGGGAATAAATGAGGTCATCCCAGATCTAACTTCTGTAGCAGCTGCCAGCCACACCGTCTATTTGATAAGCACTTTGATTTCCAGCTAAGATCTTTTCATCAGAAATCTCCAGGGGAGTAAATTCAATTTCCATTTTAAAGTATTTCAGGTGTTTTGCAATAAACAGGCCCAGGTGCCAATGTAATGTCAGGGCCATCGCTGCATGTGTCACATTTATGTTCATTGTTTGGTTTATGATCACGCCATGAAATCTAATGATACTCATTTGAACCCCTGTGGCAAAGGTTGGGAAGAGGGCATGAGGAAAGCATATACTTTAACATTAAGATCCTCGTGATCTAAATTATATGGAAAACTTTAGTTTAAACTTTGTCAATGTCTTCATTCCTCTTTATGATTTAATGTATATTAAAAAAGATCAGAGTTTTTCAAAATATGAGGAGTGTATTATACTAATATAGAATATATTAATAATGAAGGTCTTGGTGCATGTATGTACTGTCAAGGTATAGTTTTAATTGACAAAGACAAATTCGGCAGGAATTAAGAAAAGCAAGACTTCAGGGGGTTAATGGTTGGTTTTGGACAAAGTGATAATTTAAACATCAGTTTTAATACTGTTTGCAAAAATGTATATACACAGAGAATGGTTGCTAAAATACCACACAAATGTAATGTATGTTCGTAATTGTTGTGATATGAATGGCCCTGTTCACACCTGGCATTAGAATGCGTCTCCACATGCGTCTTGAACGATCACTTGTGATCCCATCTCACTTCGCCGCTCCATATGCAAATAAGCACGTTGTAAACACATGGCTAGATGTAAAATTACAGGAATGTCAGTAGCAATATCCTACATATTCCTCAATTTGGACACATTTTATTAACATCAAAATAAAAGGTTGGTGTACCGGCGGTCCTCTATGCAGACGACACCGCTGCCTTTGCCAGGCAACAGCGGGCTACAGAGCGTAAGAGAACCGGGAATGAGAGAGCTAGCGAGTGGGCGTCAGCTCCGTGCAAAGCACCGGAGCAAAAACACCGACACATCTTCGACAGCATAATAATGCACTTCACCTGCCTAGTCTGATAGTCTGTAGATTATGTAGCCTATAAACAAGATATATTTTGATAAAATACAGTTGTACCGACAGAATACAGTAGAGCACAGAAGCAGTTTCCATGCCGCGAGGCAGACAAGTGCTCACGTCTGCCTCTCTGTTCACATGAGGAGCTCAGAGACCAGCGGATCCCAGCGGGACGTCAGTTGAGTAGGCGGTCTGAACAGGGCCATTGAGTGAGAGAACATTAGCCTTTACTGTTTATTATAACTTTCCCAAACACAGTATCATCAGACCATCATCCCATCCAAATCAGTTAAGTCTATGGTGCAGCTATTCAAAAATACATAATGGAATAACCATATACAACATAGAATATGTCAGTAATCGCAAAAAAAGCTCATCCAGATGAGAGGTCAGTTAAATGGTCATTATCCTGCCGACATATAACTAGCTATCTCTGGTTTAGCGCGTATTGCCTTTCTGGCATTACAGATTTTATAAATGTGAGAGTGTCTGCAGTTTCATGACACATGACAAATAGGTGGCTTTAAAAGTGTAGCATGCATTATTAATGGCAGCTCTGAGTGGAAAGAAGCCTTCAGCTTCGAATGATGATCCATGATGATCTGATCAGTCCAAGCATGTACAGGTCAAATAACACGACAGATTATTTCTGTTTCGTTATCATATTTGTTCTGCTTTGTGTTTTGTTTGCAAACTGTACAGTCCATGACTTACTTTGGGGATGCTCTCCCTCGCTCTCTCTCAAAAAAAAAGGCAACAGATTTTGATTAATTTACGTATTTAATTTTCTGGCTCATACATTGTTGTTTCATAGATTTTTTTTCAAAAATATATCTTCTCTCCTCTAGATTAATATCTACAGTATGTACTTGGAGATATGAAACAAGGTCCTTTCTGTCTTATGAACACTGTTTGCACAACAACGTATCACATCAGTTATTCACTTAATTATGGTTGAGTCACTCTAGCAGAGGAACTGTAGTCTATTGTGTTGAATTCATTCTCTGTACGATAATGTAAGTTGCACTGGTGAAACAATGAAAAGTGTGTTTAGGCAAACATTTATGAGATTTATCATGTCTAAACAGTTTTGTCTGTTTAGACATGAAGAGTTGTTTTTTTTCTCACACTACTGCTGCTGCTGCTGCTGCTGCTTGAGCCAATCATCATTCAATCATGCAGTGTTTGGCTACTTCTCTGCCAAAGTCCCTGGCCATGGCAGAACACCAAACCATTGGTGACTTGATTTCCACTTATGAGTTTTGTACAAAAAATACTTTCAAGACTCGCAGATGGCAGAGCATCGAGCCACAAACACAGCAGAACAGATCTGCATGGCAGGAGTTTTGCATGCACCAAAACTAAATTTAATTTGTCAAGGAGATTAGTTGCGTGTTTAACATCACTTTATACGCTATAATCGTTGTCTGCAGTTGTTTGTTACTCCATTTTAAATATGCCTGTTTTATACAAATTAAATTTAGTATTTGAAAAGTGTCCTATACCTGGGAATGCTGTTACATAACAGTGTCCATGGAAGTCCGTTTCTTTCTTTTTCTGTCTATTATGTGGTGCCACAGATAGGACAAATTTGCTATCCATATTATTTTTGTTCACGAATTTGTGTTGAATTTTAATCCTTGATTTGACATCGAAGGGGTTAATTCTAAAGGCCTTTGCACACCTGGAGCGTGACAAATAAACAACAGGAAAATGCAAAATACTAGCATGCAAATGTTACGCATCAAAACTATTCATATCGGCAGTGATGCAAATTTGCGACAGGTGCAACACGTTCTCTGTAACAGATTTGAATAGATTTGTGTAGGCAGAGGACCAACTACCGGGAGAACACCCAGAGAGAGACCCAGAGCAGCGTCTGGCACTCTGTTTGAGGTAAATTGTTTTGCAGCCTAAACTACTGTAAGCTATTTTATTGAGTTTCCTTTAGCAAAATGCTCTGAATGAATTTGCCACTGGTAAACAGTTACGCAGCGTATATGTCTAGGGCTTTTATTGTGAAAGGTAAGAACAGAAGGAGTGGATCTGGTTGGTACTGCCTTTGTCAAGGTTGAAAAGAGTAATAAAGTCTGTTGTCTTGGTCTGGATTACAGAGCCTCTGTGTTGTTGTACACTATAGTGTACGTTTTGAATATGTGCCGTTCCGCCCAACCTGATTGGTTGATGCCTTTATTCGCTGTCCGAAAGCTCAGAAAACTTGTTCCAAAAAAAAAAAAAAAAAATGACGCTGCTTTTTCACGGTGTAATATTCACTTTTGTGTGAAAGTACTCATGACAAAAACAACACTTCAAACAAGTATTTTGACACGCAAATTAATCACACAAAAAAAGGCCTTAACACAGAATAATTAAGATGTACATCCACATACCATTCATTGAAATGCAGACAGCGAAGTTGGTCAGAAAAGGTCAATCATGCCTCTAATACATCTATTTTGTAGGACGGTGTGGTTAGTATGAATGCGGTATGAACAGAAAAATTTTCTTGTATCATGCACATCACTGCAACACTGTATCCTATATTTTGCTCAGTATCATCTGCAGTCAACAAAAAAGGAATCTGTGTGTTGTATATAATGCAGAGCATGTGTGTGTCTACCAACATTGGTGTTATCTTCCCCTCGGAGGGAGATAGTAGGTGAACAGTCTGTTTGGTTCTCCAATTTTGCTCGCTAACTGACAGAACTTCCTCTTGTGCCAGGAGATAGCCACAACGCCTTTGGCATGTTAAGCCAGAAGAAGAAAATGAATAAATCATAAATAAGCAAACATCCACACATCATAGACATCTCCCATTTTGTTGATGTGTTTGATGTTTCTACAGTCAGTCTCTGCTATAGCTACACATCCTTTCTCTCTCTCTCTCTCTCTCTCTCTCTCTCTCTCTCTCTTTATGCACAAAGGGTGTTGAACACAGAGATAACGTTTCACTTGATTTACTGGTAGCAGTCTGGATGTGACCCTGCGAGGTGGACGATCATGATAAATCTGTTCAGATCTTAATAAGAGAGGAAGACGACAAGCACATCGCTTCATAAGCAAAGGAGGGAGGAAGTTTCAAAGGCTTAGTGGTTTATGTTTCTCTGGACTCGTCTAACTATTACACAGCTCTCACATCGAGAAATAAATACAGGCCCTTTGGCGAGATGGCCTCCTGGAAATGATGTGTGACTGTCTTCTTGCCAGATAGCACATAGAGGAGGGCTTATTCCAAAGTAGCCAAACTCACTCATACTTTCTGAGCCAAATTATTTCAGTATACAACTGCTGAGATACTCTTGTCACTCTGAACCATAAAAACACTCTCAGATTTCGCTTATTTCTTTCTCTTCACATCATTTAGTGCTTCATCCTCGATATTAAAAGCTTTAAGTGTTGCAATAATATTTTATATCTGACCTCCAGTGGTGGAAGGAGTATTCAGATCTTTTACTCGAGTAAAAGTATCAGTACTACAGTGTAAAAAAATCTCTGTAAAGTCATGCATTCAAAATCTTACTTAAGTAAAAGTACAAAAGTATTAGCATCAAAACATACTTAGAGTACCAAAAGTAAAAGTACTCATTATGCAGAATGGCCCATTTCAGAAACATATATGTTATATTATTGGATTCTAATGATTGATGCATTTGTGTGTTTATCACTTTAATATTGTAGCTGGTAAAGATGAAGCTAATTTTAATTAGGGCTGCACAATTAATCGAATCGCAATTTGGCCTACTGCAATTTTCAAATCGCAACAATTGTTAAAATCCCAATATTTGTTAAAGGCGAAATGTGTGTCAAAATACCATTTTAAGTTAAATATTGTCACACTGCAGAGATCCTGAGCTTAGGAAAACATCTTTGTTTGGTGCAGATCTCTGCAAAAATCATCTCATAATCATTTTAATATGTTTTTTCAAGGAAAATGAGAATAATTATGTACAAATTATGATTCCCTCTAATATCACATATCATATCGCAATTGCAATATCAGACAAAACAATTGTCATTAGATATTTTTTAAAAATCCTGCATCCTTAATTTTAATTACTCTATATACTGCTGGGTGGCTACATCTTTACTAATATATTATAACCTAATAGTTTTCTTATATTTTGTATCATTAATCTAAATTTGCAAAGTAACTAGTAACTTAAATTTAAAAACAAATGTAATGGAGTAAAAAGTGCAATATTTCCCTCTGAGATGTAAAAGTAGAAAGTAGCATAAAATGGAAATACTCAAGAAAAGCACAAGTACCTCACAATTGTACTTAAGTACAGTACTTCTGTAAACATATTCCACCATTTTTGACCTCACATTGGTTTATATTTCAATCATGTAAGACATAGTTTTCTAATTTAAAAACACCAGCGCTGCCCAGTGCAGTTTCCTTTGCTCCCAAAATACCATAATCAACATTCATATATACCATCATCAACATTCACATATACCATGCAGGAACGAAAGGGCATAAAACATTTACAATCATGATTCCCTCCCCAACCTTCCAGGGTATCTGTCAGTTTTATGAACTAGGTCCTTTAATCCTGACCGTATGACATCATACAGTTAATCAAAGCCTTTACTCAGTTTCAACACTGTCCACGATGGACATTTCTACCCTCATATTCTGATAAATATGAATGGTCCGCAGCGGGTTGTGAATTCCTGTGAATATCCTCCATAGTTTACAGTCAGCACAGGAACTGTCTCAGTGGGGAGCCGTGGAATACAGGATGGACACTGTCTCCCAGGAGTCATGTTGGATGATCTGAACACTATCTGTGACACTATCTCTCTTCGGGTGGGATCAGGGTCAGCCAAGTTACGTTGTTAATGAAACGGATGTGCTTGACAGCGATATTAGAGGTAACCGAACAACTGAGAAAAACACACAAAACCTTGAGGGTGGATATTAAAGTAAACTGATGAGTGGTTGCATTCAGATAGCTTTTTAAAGTGGTTTTGGTCTATTTACTGTAAAATTGTATCAGCGTTTCAATACAAACACCAGCTTAAATACACTTCAGGCCTCAAGGAAACAGTAATAGTGTATTTCTTCTGCAAACAAATGTACAGATACAGCTTAAGCAGACGTTTCAGTGTTTCAGCTTGTACGTTTTGAAGGTGCAGATTTTAAATCATGGGGAAAGGAAAGGAAAAGTAATGGAAATGCATACAAACCAGATAAATATTCAGTCTGGTATAACTTGGTACACACCCTGATGCAGAGAAACACTCACCAACAAGTTGAAAAAGTTATTTATTTCATTGTGACGTGCCATTTTTAACTCCACTGGCAGCCGCTCAGCCTTTGATATCTCCAGGCACCATTCGCTATTAATCTGAAGGAATCCTAAATTTACTCATTATGATCATTCATTCAGCACTGCTTCAAGAACTACCCAATCTGTGTAAATGCCAAAGCCACAAAAAAGACATCCTAAAGTCTATCCTTCCATACAAATAAAAGAGCTTGCTGCTCCAAATGTAAGACATCAATGATTCAGTCATCGTATATTGGGTTCATTTTGCAGCCCCCTTTGATAGAACAACTGCCTGCATCAGTTGGAGAGCTAATTCCCTCTGCAACATGCGCTTGCATGTGCACAAACCCCCAGGAACCCCTTTCATATCAACCTCCCTCTCTTCTGTATCCAAGACGTAGCGAATCCTCCCATGTGATATCTGACTGGGGACCAAGCAGCACACCAAAGACAGAGTCATTTACATATCCCACATCTCCTGTTTACACGGCTCCCATTTATCATCAAAGACAACTTTATGGATAGGTCTTTCAATGGACGAGCAATATTAATCAAGCACAGATTCAATGGCAAACAGAGAAATCAGAAGCAGGAAGCCAGCATCTTCTTGTCTGCGCAGTGAAGGCCCATGTCTTGAGTAAATATTGCATGCAGATAAAGTGTAGGAGTAAGCAGAAACGGCAAAGGGAGGCAGCGCAGTTTGCAGAAAGCAGGTTTCTTGGACTCAGCATTTTGGCTTCGCCTGATGTGCTGGATTATACAGTACACTGGTGTTTTCGAGGGACACAGTGATATGTTTGCAAGAGGCAATGTTAGTTTTCATTTTATGCTACAGGGCATTGATAAGATCGACACTAAAAAAGAAAGACAAAAAACTATAGTGTGCTTGGCAAGTAGCAGTATGCTCCATAAGGGCAGCTTTGAACAGTCATAGTTGCCAAGCCTGAAGCTCCATACTGTATATCATGGAGAAAATGGAAAAAAAAATAACTGTTACAGTGGTTTACAGTAGGTGCAGTAGTGTGGTGATATGAGCTAAAGTACTCACATAGCCCAGTCTCCACGGAAACATTAAATGGACTGTGATAAAATGCCTAGCAGCAGAGGCCACTCACTGTAGAGATCCATCCTGCCTAAAGGTCTTAAGGTTCATGGTGGCAACTTCGCAAGGCTATTTAAAGAGCATCTCCACACTAAATCTACTGTGGAGGAAAAGCATTGCTCCACTGACCTCTATGGGCACCCAATATAACAGTTTGGTGTTATTATCAGTGCTTCTGCTTCGTGCAACAATCCCACTTGACTCGGTCAAGCGGACCCAACCACAAATCAAACTACCTGTTTTTGCCTGTGGTAAGCATAGACTGTATATAAGAAATGGATTGTTGGTTTGTGGACTGCCGTTTTGAAGCCTCGAGCTCGGCATTTTGGCCGTCGCTGTCTTGGTATTTGGCCATTACCATGTTGTTTTTTTGCAACCAGAAGTGACACGAGAGGGTGGAGCTTCTTAGGCGACCAAATTGTTACAATTAACTTTCATGAACTGAAAACACACCGTGAAAAGGTTAAAGTTTTAAGACGAAAACATGGACAACTCCCAGAGCCGTGGTAGCGACCTAACAATTACAAGGTAGCCATGCCCCAAAGCATACCCTGCTTTATAATTTATTTGACTATAAATGGGACCATGATTTACTAAATGAACATCATGTTGCATTGAAGATGGATTGAAACTAGTAATTAGGAACATAAACTCATGTTTACAATGTTTACTGAGGTAATAAATCAAGAAGTAGGGTCATTTTCTCATAGACTTCTATACAATCAGACTTCTTGTTGCAACCAGAGGAGTCGCCCCCTGCTGGCCATTAGAAATAATGCAAGTTTAAGGCACTTCAGCATTGGCTTCACCTCTCAGATCTGGAGGTTGCCCACTGGTGGTAAGTGACCATGGTATACGAATGATGATACAAGTTACGGCTGCAATTAACAAGTCTTGTCATTATCAATTAATCTGACATTTTTTTTAATTCAATGATTGGCCTAATTATGAATCACTAAATGTTTGGTCTATAATATATTGAAAAAAAAACCGCAATAATAATCAAATGTCTTAATTTACTCAACCAATGGTCCAAAACCCAAATGTATTCAAATTACAATTATATACTGTAAAACAGAGCTCATTTTTAAAATGTTTATTATGCAGATTAATTTTCTTCAAGGAGGCTAATCATTTAATAATCGGCTAATCATTTCAACTCAATGTCAATGTGTCCTGAAAATATGCATATAAACAAATATGCATATAAACAACAAGAACAAGAACAACAAACTCGCCCATGGCAACAAGAAAATAAAAAATGCAAGTATGAGCTTGTACAAAGGTATATAATTACAAAGAAAAGCACATGGCATCAATGTAACCCCTGAACACACAGTCATGAGTCATGGTTCACACACATGGTAATTAACAGACAGAAAGACACACACTTGTATACTGCAGGCACACACGTACAATTTGTTCATGCTTTGTCTCACTCTGCACATCACAGATGTAAACAGAAAAGAACCACACACACACACACACACACACACACACACACAGGGACACAACACACAGGGACACGGCACACATCACCAGCAACAACTCTCCCGACACCCACCAACCAGTTTGTTGTGTTGTTCACATGCTGTCCCCGGAGTGAGAAGCTGTGAGCGGGGAGTGAGGAAAGAGAACAAAGACAAAACACAACATTCGGAGAGAGGAGAGTTGCAATGCAGAGTGAAAAGGTGTCCAGTAAAAATGCCGTGTTTCCGTCTTCAAGGTCCAACATAATAATATAATTGCTTTTCATATTAATAGAGGAAGGTGATGTTTATCTGTTAACAAATTATATAATTCCAAGGCCAGTAATGGATAACATAGACGATTTGCAAGATTTACACATAAACTGTGCTTTAACTTTTATTTGACATACTAATTACCTCCACCAAGGAAGGAGGTTATGTTTTCACCGGCGTTGGTTTGTTTGTTGGTTTGTTTGTTGGCGACGTACATGAAACCTGCCTTGGCGGAGTTCTGCGCTCTCTGAGTGCACTTCTAGATACAGTATGTGTCTTTAGCATGTCTCATTGGCTTGTAGCCATGGGCTCCATGCTATGTGAAGGTTCACTTGTACGCACCTTACATGCTGTAATTACATGTATGTAATGCAGCGACTGCAGATAAATTTAATCCAGATCCAGGCTAGCTGATTGCCCCGGCGTCCGGTCTTTGTGCTAAACTAAACTAACCAGTTCCTTGCAATAGATTCATATTTACCGTAACGAGTAATCACCCAGCTCTCGGAATGAAATCAAATATGCATATTTCTATTCTTTTAAATCCATGCCAAAGAAAAGCCAGTACAGTCTTCATTTTAAATTTGACTAATGTTACTGTATGTCTCTGGAAACTCCAATGCGTTACTGTGTTTAAACTGCAGGCTCATCTATAATCTGATTGGGATATGCATTGAAAGGTCAGCAGCAAAAATGGTTTAAATTTCAATAATTTGAACTTTCAGAATAGCGGTGAGGTGTAAAAAAATCACTGCGTTCTGCAGCACCCACATTGTGGCACGGCTCTGTGACATATCTGTCTCTCCATAGGATAAAAATTGCTTAAATTGCAAAGTGATTCTGCTGTAATCACGTACGGGCAGCCTAACATGCACTGAGCATTTCAAATAATCCCCCAAACCCCAACACAGCGCCAAACCATATGTCAAGTTAGTATGTGTTCAGCCTTCCAATCAGGATTACCCATGCTCCCAGAGTGAATTGTACTGCTTGTAACCATTTAGCATTTAGCCGGTATCCGGTTTCCTTCAGAGACACACAGCGTTCCCTCATGTGTTTGTCAGCAACCCCCACAGATGTATGCAAAGGCAGGATACTGCAACGGTATCGTGGAGCATACAAAATATTCTGCCTGTAGAGATAAGACCACGTGCATGTATACCCACTGCTTCCTGGATATCACAGACCATCAGTGGCTTCTGAGATTACTGCACATATCTGAGCACAATGTGGATCGCCACAGATGGTTGCATATTTAAATAAAAAAAAGTGTCTTAAAGCCCATCAGTTCCTATATTTTCTTGTATTTTGATTATCTATCATCACATTCTTCCAAGAGCAGAATAACAACAAAACATATCTACCACAGAACAGCTCTTTTCTGCTTCTCTCTTTATGTGCTGTCGGTGGAGGTGTATATCATGAGATGACCTTGAATAACTGAATTGTTTACAACAAGTTAGTCTGACTTGAAATACAATGCTATAAAATATATTCAACCAACCATACATAAATGATACACTCCTTTATTATTTTAACATGTAGATACATTCAGGGCACATATTCAGCTATAGTTAACACTGTCAGCTTTTACTGGTACGAGTCATGTTATATTTTTCAGTTTGAAACAACTATCAAAAAGTTCACCTCTTTTTTCCACCCTTACGCCATGGCATTGTTTACATCCTAATTATGTTCATAGCAAGTGTCTTTGCTAATCTGGCGTGTACCGCCAAGGGGGCTTTCGTGCCCTGAGTTCAGCCTCCGAGGCAACACTTCCTCTCAGGCTGTCTAGTTCCCCCCAATAAGCTCACAGCATGCAGAGTCTTAATTTAGGCCAAGAAAGTCCCTCTAATGCACGTGCAGTACTGCTGTAGCCCCATAGTCCCAAAAGGCATGACTGGCACCTGGCCAGATAAAAATGCAATTAAATAAACTTTTTGCACAGTGCATTAACTTTGACAGAAATAGATTTTGATAAGCACAAGAGGTACTAAACTAGAATCCCCTGAATCGTCTGGCCACTTTTCAAATTTGTCTAGCAACAGCTTGTTCTCAGGTGAAGAAACAACCACGAGGCACCGAGGTGAATGAGGCCGCCACTGCTGCTGCTGCTGAGTTATCAATCTGTGTCAGAGACAGAAAACGGGAGCTGGATATTTCACCATGCTCAGTGGTGATGTGACATTATGCATGCAGACCCCCTGGAAATGAGCCACCCATACTGGAGATGAAGTGGGCAGGAAAGCACACGTTTCCAGGGTTTGAAGTGGCACTCAGTCACGAGTGCCACTTCATTCCCTTGACGAGCCTTCTTGAAGCGGTACGCTGCCAGATCCGATGGTGGGTTTGGATTGAAGTCGATACATGAATGTGTTATACAATGAATGAGATATTCAAACAGGGCTGCTTATTCATTAGAGCTTCATATGGAGCAAAAAGTTTATCTCGTTTCCTAACATATTTGAATTACTGTGTTTCTCCGGTTGAGTCCAGCTTGATACAGCTTTTGATTTTAAATATTTTGGACCTAATGTTAAAAATTGCTGTGTGATTTATAATGTGTGTGATGCTCAGAAAATGTTGTTGGTTGTGGATCACTAAACTTGTTTCTGGGCCTGAAGATGAGCAGGACAATCTACATAAAAAGTCACAGGAACACATCATGAAGGAAATTTGCATTTTAAAGTATCCAATTTTTAATTTGTCTTTAGGCAAAAGTGTAGTAATGGCCAAATTCATATTTTTTATAACATAATTAAAGCAAACATAGAGAGACTACTCCACCGATTTAGCATTTCACTCCAGTATATAAAATGTAACAAAACTTGACCACTGACAGGAGATTCAAGTGTGTTATGCTAGTAGTGGCTAATGTAGCCTCAAGCTGCTAGCATCAAGCAGAGATGTGGAGCGGGTTACAGAGGTCTGATAAACTCACTTTGTTCTAACTACACACCTTCTTTTTTTTTCATTTTCAAACTTGTAGTCTTCAGCCCCAATTGACACTGACTCAAGCGACATCACTTGAGGCAATTTTAGATATCACACAGCTTCCTCTCGACCCAAGGCTTTATACATATGCAGTAGTACTCCCCAGCACCTGTAGACAGACTTTGATGTATAAAATAGGTGGGGTAAATCTAACTACAGCATTTCCACTATTGTTATTACATTAACCTTGAACAACAGCTGGATTCTCGTGATGTCACAAGATCATGTAAGAATCGCGGGATCACATCTGGCATGAAATTCCATCTTGTCAGGCTTCAAGTAATGCGTTTGTGTCTGGCAAGTCAGAGCACGGACCAATCAGCATCTTGTGAGGAGCTACTGGCAGCTAGAGGCGACTGTTCGTTCTCAATGGCGGCTCCTGAAGAGTTAAGCGTAGATGCTGCAATAGCATCAGTTATATCAGAACTGGAGAGTATTTATTCATTGAAAGAAGAGCAAAGAACGGCACTGAAGGCTTTTCTCGATGGAAAAGGTGTTTTCACTCTTCTCCTGACTTGCCTCGGCAGGAGTTTGATTGACAGATGGTTCATCCAATCGCCTGCCAAGTATTTTTTTGAAAGTTCCTGCCCTTCTCCAAACAGTTTCCAATGACGGCTTCTCAGATGGTTCTGAGTAATAAACCATATGGCACGTCAGGTTACGTAGACATTGCGTCAGCAGAATTTTTCTTTTTCCCCTTTAATTTTTAGTTCTCTCTTTGGAATTTCCGACCACAGAAATAACTTTGGTCTGAAGACATATTGTTACTTAAGTAATTTCCACTTTCCCTGAAGTCGCTCTCCTGCAGGCACGCACACTTCCCTAACGTTTGCCAGGGTTAGGTTCAAGTTTCATTTTATTTCAATGGTGAGCTGCACATTTCTGATAGTGACAGCCTGCAAATACCTCCAGAGAAAATGTTTACATCACAACAAAACACATAATACAAATACAAAGTGCATTAAAACTCAGTGATACTCAGAGTCATAGATATTCATAGCAGTCAAAAAAGCTATGAGTTACACACTGCAATAACTATTACAAAATGAAAGCAAGTCATCATTAATATAATGATTTTAAAGACCTTAAAGAAGCTGAGCAGAATCATATAATAACATGTGGGTTCATTTGACATTATTCTCATTATTGTGACACAGCGTGATACTCCAGGTGGGAATAACCTAAACTGCAGCAAGACCCATTCATTATTCATCCTCTCTTTTCAATGCCACGGGGAAAACATCAGTCAAACAAAGGAGAGTAAGTGAACTGTCGACACTTTCTTTCAATGCATCCATTCATTTTCACCTCAGATGAACTTTGTCTTCTGCCCTAAGTAGTTTTATAGATTATTCAGAATTCCAGCGTGACCCCGTGGTCTGGTAGGTGGATGATATCTGATACATGTTCAGGTTCAGTGTGACCTACAACAGATGCAGGAACATCTCTCCTGGGAGACAATTCTTAGCAAAAAAAAAAAAGAGAAACACTTAAAAGAGAGACCGTGACAGACGTGCTGACAGGAAACGAGGGAGAGAGGGCTCCGGGTGTCTCCAGCGCGAGACGTGTTCATATGTGCGTGCTGTGTTGTTGGCGTGGGAGACAGAAGATCAGTCAAACAGAAATCTACACGGGAGAAAATGAGAAAGTAGGATTCAATAAACAAGAGTCAGACTTATTGGCAAGGTTTGAAAAATGTGCTTTATTTTAGACAAAACACTGAGCACTCAAAAGAGAGGTTCAGAGGCGACAGCTAAACAGAACGGTTACTCATCAGTTGTGTTGACAGTGAGATGTAGGGTGTTCAACAGGGAATTCATTTTCTCAAATAAAAAAATTAAAAAAAAGCTTTGAGGATTTAGATTGCTGTACACTCATCTCTGGGTCTCTGATGTGCTCAGAGTAGTGTTGTGCAGTCCAAATTGTTGTCATCAAAACTGCCTTTTATCCCATTAACAGTTTTGTTCTAAAATTTGTATTCCAATTATAAAAGCTCACATGTAGTTGTGACAAATGATCCTCAGTGTGCCTTCCTCTGCATGCACACAGTAGTGAATAAACTACATCAGAATGTGCAGTACTGTATTATACAGGAAATTAAAGACGGAAACCTTTAATTTTCTGCCCTATAGACTATACCTCTTATGAGTTTCATCTTGCTATGCCAAGGCTATAACTCTTCCTCTCCTTATCTTGTGTGTGTGTGTGTGTGTGTGTGTGTGTGTATCATTACACACACACACACACACACACACACTCACACACTTGCGTGTCGGCACCACATCTGACACCAAAAACAAAACCTCCTGTTAATTCCCCAAAGCAAGTAGATTCACACTCGAATGGAAAACAGCTGCAATTCCTCAGATAGTAGAAAAACACGCAGACCATTTGGGAAGTGTGTAACTCCCCAAAGTCTCGTGAGCGCTGCCAACACTTCATGAGAAAACAAGAGAGAGATCCAAACACGTGGAGCCTGCATAGTTTTGTTGAGAAAACAAGAGAGAGATCCAAACACGTGGAGCCTGCATAGTTTTGTTTTGCGGCACACTGCAGTTCGTCTCAGATCAGTGCTTCTCATTGTGTTGGTCACTCTACAGTGCTTCTATGTACATGAGGGCATCTCAGTACTGTTTATGTTATGTTGTTGTCCATAAAGGTTGTTTTTGTTCTAGTTCTACTGAATGTGTGATTAATGAGGTTAACTGCTTTTTCTAGCTTGCCCCGCAAAAGAAAATCCAGCAAGGACATAAAGTAAAATAAAATGCATGTTTTTATTTTTCTGTGTCATCATGAAAAGCAGAACTTAAGAGTACAATTCCATATATGTTGCTCTGTAAAATTCCAAGGCCATCGCATTCTATTTTTACATTACTTTCCAGGTCTGAAAAGTGAAGCCAATGCTGAAGTGCCTTAAACTTGCATTATTTCTAACAGCCAGCAGGGGGCGACTCCTCTGGTTGCAAAAAGAAGTCTGATTGTATAGAAGTCTATGAGAAAATGACCCTACTTCTCACTTGATTTATTACCTCAGTAAACATTGTAAATATGAGTTTATGATCTCAATCGCTAGTTTGAAGTCTTCTTCAATACAGCATGATGTTCATTTAGTAAAGTATGGTCCCATTTAGAGTCAAATAGACCATAAAGCATGGTATGAATTAGGGCGTGGCTACCTTGTGATTGATATATCGCTACTACGGCGTTGTCCGCGTTTTCGTCTCAAAACTTTAACCCTCTTACAGTGTGTTTTCAGTTCATGAAAGTTAATTATAACATTCCGGTTGCCTAAAAATGGCTTATTCAGCATTGGTTGTATTTAGCTCAATGCTCTCGTGTCACTTCTGGTTCCAAAAAACCAAGATGGCGACAGCCAAGAAAGCCGAACTCGAGGCTTCAGAACGGTAGTCCACAAACCAACTATGTCCACTTCTTATATACAGTCTACGACTGCATCATCAACAAATTGTAAAACAGGAAGACAATGATCATATTGTAATGATACACTGTATTAGATGGTTAGCCTTGTCCATTAGGGGGAACATAAAAACAAAAAGAAAACACCTCACAAAACACCTCCCTGGCTTCCCACTGGTGAAGCCTTTAAGGGCTCGCCATTGTATTTTCTGGAACACATGACCAAGCTGGAGGTACCACTTTGGGATTTGGAATTGTTTGTACTCGGGGCTTGTCCTGTTTACACAGTACAAATTATTGCAATTTGTCAAGGATTTGAACTAAACTGACTCTGGTGTTCATGTGTTTGCCAAAAGAAATCTAATCACATTCTTGGGATTAGGACCAGAGGTGTTTCAATCAGTCTATCTAAAAGCCCTGACTGTATCTTTACACAATGTAGCCTGAGGCACACTCAGGTACAGTGTTGGACACTCTTTGCCCTGGACCACCTGGGTTTGATAGTAGATTGTATATCATTTTTGTATGAAAAATGTGAGTGGATTTCAAAATGTAATCAATTCAATTCCTTTCATCTGATTCGGGTATGATATGGTGTACACATTTTATGTTGCAATGAAAAATAATTCACTCCACTCCAATCAAGCCAGCCACTTGAAAATAATGCATTAAATTGTACTTGATTTCTTTGTAGGGTTTCCATTTAATTAGACACTTAGTCTTCACTGAATGTTCATTATTACTGAACCATTCAGAGTTTGTAAGTGAGTTTATTATATAGGCCATGGTTTGATAGAATATGTTCTCTTGACGTCACATTCAGATCAAAGCACTTTTATTTGTCTTCCTGATCATTTGTTGAACTAGAACTGACATCAGGGAAGATTCACTGCTTGTGCATCATATACGTCTGTGTGTGCATGTGTGCCTGTGTTCACACCTTTCTAACCGAAGACACTTTTTCAGATAAAATATGTAAATGAGTGTAAATAGCAACCATATGGAGAAAAACTGTAACCCACATGTGTAATTAACTGTGGTTAAGATGCAGAACACACCTACGGATATGTGTTTGTCTGTTTATCTCATCCCCTGACATGCATGTTTTCTATGGAGACCTACGTGGGTGGTGGTAGTGGAGAGACCATTTACCTGCTCAGGTTCTGCTATACTGATCGTGATGGACCACCTTTGATTCACAGTCGTTATATGTTATAAATAGTTACTTATATAAGATCAGAGCCTGGTTGCAGAGTGGAATGGAGAAATGTCAAGTGTACTGCTTTGTAAAGAGAGAGATGAGAACATTCCAATCTTCCTTCGTATAGCAGAGAGTTTCTCACTGCCTGACACGGGCACAGCCAAGACAATCCCTTGCATAACCTCTGAATTATTTACATATTCCGGTGGGGGTGCATAAACATTGCTGTTATATGCCTGGCTGGGTGAGAACGGACACAAACATTCCTTGACAGCTATCATATTAGAGTATTCAGCCTCAGACCATGCGATGGTGGAGGAGTCCATAGAGGAAAGCAGGGCAGTATCCGCAAGCAGGGTCGATATATTGATCGTAACCCAGGGACCAATGCTACTGTCATGTCAGTGGCCATCCTAGTTCCGCTTAACTTATTGATCATTTAATAGTTTTTGCCAAGGCAGTCAATAGTGATGCAGGGATCTTTAACATCTACCTTCCCGCTGTCTCTACGAATAAACCTGCATAGTGTATAATGTCAGGGCATTGCATTTTTGATTGGTTTCAAGTGTTTTACATTCTTATTTGGCTAAGATTGAAAAGTAAATACAACAAAATAGTTCAGTTGTGGTTGATTACCTATTATAAAAAGGCTGCTTTTCAAGGATGCTGGTGCAGGGCTTTGTTCTCTATCAATACCGGTTAAAGGTATGTTTCTGTAGCATGCTAATACAAGGGCATTGGATTGTTGAACATACCCATATGCTTGTTTCCATTATAAATAAGGTCCTTAGTTTGGGATGCAGGTCAACAGAGAAAATAACCTTGGATCGTTCTCTGCTTCTTTGTTTTTTCTGTTGTCTGTTTTATTTTTCAAGACACTTGTCATCACAGTGTTTTTTTTATGTTTTTAGCTTCCATTCAATTGTCAGGCAAATTTTAAGCGAACTTTTGAAATGTCGCAAAAAAAGATATGCGAATTAGGCGTGTTTCCATCAACTGGTTCGGAGAGAGTAAATTCAGCTAGTCAGCTACAATGTTGTTTGGCGCTATAGGCTACGCAAGGCTGTAATCCGCCAGTAAACAGAGTAGAAGAAGAAGTAGAGGTTGCGAACCGGAAACAAAATAAGTCGGCTTGGCCATCTAACCATCGACGAGAGAAATATGGAGAGAGGTCTTCAGGAATTAGTTTCAATTGGGCAAGTTTTAATTGTTCTTTCATGTCAGCTAGTATTTGCCTTGTTTCATGTTGTTTGGAGACAAAGACAAGCATTCACATGTTATAGGATTATCTGAGAAGATGCCGACCATCGAAACAGCTGATCAGTCATATGAGTTAAATATTTGCTACGTCAGGATTTATTTGGCAAAGGTGTTTCCATAATCCATGTAGTGCATCAACTCTTTTTCAATAAAGCCAAAAAAAAACTCAAGTTAGCATAAAAACTTTTTTCGCAACTGATTAAGTTTTATCAAGTTTCCATACTGCTCTTCTAATGCGATATTTCAAAATGCTCATAAAAATATGTGAATGGAAACACGGCTATTGACCCATTAAATACTCTTTGCATAGTCATTCAATAACACAGTGTACACTAATTGTTGAGTTGCTCAAATAATTGTAAGAATAAGTTCATCTGAACTGAACATCCTCCCACAAATGATTGAACAATACAATTAAAATAACAGCGGGACTGACATTTAGTAATCTGTGACATTTGTTTTCATTACAGTTTCCCAACATCTTCCTGAAATTATTCAATAACTGAACTAAGAAAAAAAAGTTCTCACACATTTGAGTAAGTAAACACTGCGGTACTGTTGTTTACTCTGTAAATGGAGGCTTGATGTAAAGTGTCACCTCTGGTTTCTCTCTTTCATCTCCTCCTTTTCCACCCACAGAGTGACTGCATGGGCTTTGGCTTAAGATGTATCATCATCGTCTTTGTCATCGTGTTTAGGCTGTGGGGTGAAAAAAAAAACAGCTTTATGAGTGCTCAAAGGCACAGAAACATTTACTCATACTGTGAGTCAAATGTTTAAAATACCATTTTAAATGAATGACTTGCGTTCCACAGACCAAACCCAGGTATTCGCTTTATTTTTGGGATAAAAGAGCCACAAGGCAACTAGCTCATTAAGCTCAACTACTGTGCAGTGTGTTTTCACTGTTGTTGGCTTTGGAATGAAACCTTTGAGAATAGTATGAAAAAACCCTTTCAGGAGCTGAAAATCAGTAAAATTTGGTACTCACTAACCTGATTCAATAGAGACAGATTAGATTGTTGGCTTAATGTCTGAAACAATGTATGCATTACAAGGTAAATAAATGGACAGCAACACAGTTTTCCCATTTATAGTCTCTCACTCTATAGTGTTAAAGGAATATTTGGACATATTGGGAAATGCATAAGCATTGCTTTCTTGCCGAGAGTTTAATGAGAAGATTGATACCACTCTGTGCGGACACTAAACATGAAGCTACCACCAGCAAGCCAGCTAATTTAGTTTAGCACAAATACGGGAAACGGGGAAACAGCTATGCCTGGCTCGGTACAAAGGTAACAGAATCTGCTTACCAGCATCTCTAAGATGACAAATTTACACACTTTATCTTGGTCATTTAATCTGTATAAACAGGAATGTGTAAAAATTGCAATTCGCCATTTTACATGGGGTTAAGTAGTTATGTCTTGGTCTGGACCAGTTGCCAGGCCTATTTCCCCCTGTTTCCAACTGGTCCAGACCAAGACATAACTACTTAACCCCATGTAAAATGGTGAATTGTTATTTTTACACATTCCTGTTTATACTGATTAAATGACCAAGTGATAGATTCATGTTTATCATATAGTATATACAATATACAATATGTTAAGCTTGGGACTGTTCACTAGCCTGAAAAGGTTGAGTTGTTTAGATTAAGCAAACGCTAGCCATCACAATTTAGTTGTAAAGTTAGGAGTTAACATAATTTCCATGGAGTCTAATGTTAGCTAGCGTACCTGTTATTCCAAATTCCACTTGTATAAAGTTACTGATGTGTTGTTGTTTTTTTAACTGGTTTCCCCCTTTCATTAGTTTTTTTAGCAGTAAGATTACAGCAATTATAGGCTGAGTTTTTCCCTGTATCCTTGTGCTAAAATCGACTGTAAATTCACAGTTTAAAGCTGATATTTTAAAAAAATGTTCTTCCCCGGACCCTGAGTTTGCATCCCTGATGTATGAGAATGAACTTTAAATATTACAGTTTAAGTAGTTAACCATGTTAGTGAAATGTATAGTTTAGGCATCCTTTGAAGTATTTAACACTGATTTTAGTACTTTAGACAGACTGCCGTAAAACTGAATGTTTTCTTGTCTATATGGCCTTTTTATGACACTTTAAATACTACACCAACACACACAATCACAAGCAAATAATCCACACACACACAAAAAGCAATAAACACAAATACACATTCATACGATTCCCAAATGCCTTTTGTGTTCAGCTTGATAATATGTGAGACCCTCTGGGTGTCAGTAAATACTTTCTATGGTTCCACTGGAACAGAGGCCTTAAGTAGCCTCAGTAAATGGTTTTATAAGCAGTTCACTGAAGCATGATGCCTCCCTACCTGAAACCCCTCACCATTACACCTCACATACTACCACTGATACAATTTATTTCCAGGCAGTTGTGGCACAGACTAACAATTCCCTTGATTGATTCTATCGCTAAAAATGTGCCCTCGCTCTTCAAAGACAGCCACATGTGTCCGTGTGCTTTAGACACGAGCTTTACAGCAAACCCCTATAGGAGCTCTTACATTAGGAAAATCCTAATCAAAGCCCAATTTCTTTGTGACTCTTGAAGCTGAATAGATTTTAAGAGGTTTGTCTAGTGCAGAGGGCAAACAGGGGCCAGCTGCTACTGCTACTTATTGCTGAAAAGCAAACTTCAAACAAGATTTATCATCGCTGCTGATACTGAAAAAATACTGCCTTTAATCACTCCTGTCAGAGAGGATACTCATCAGGAATACCTAACTTTGTCTTTCTGTTTCAAAACAGAACATGCTCCCTTTTCTATCAAATAATCACACTACTGGCTCTTATTGCCTACATGTATACCTGTTTATAGCTGAGATGCAATGCAGAGCCATGCCAAATACCTGGCTGTTGATTTGATCAATCAGCCAGCAATGGAGCATCTGATTGATTTAATATGCTAATCAAATCAAACCAAACAAGTTGTAATTAACTCACTCAGGATCCCCACAAAACAAAGTTACACTTTTAATCAGTGAAGACTCCTCTTGGCCTATGTCTTACCTTTTAGCGGGCATTTGTCTGTTAACAACTACAGATGAGTGACAAGACGAAAGATTGGATGGGGATTTTGGGTTGGTGGTGGGTGTCATGTGTTTACTCAACAGTCTTTGATGGTCAGAGTGCTGGGAGAGGTGGATGGGAGGACTTCCTCATAACTCACATTGTTACATTATAAATCCTGCTGTCTCATGCAGAGGAACGGCATATTGATCTTTGCAGAAGAAATATAGTCCTTCTAAGCCATTGGCTTTTGTTGATATGTGGCATTGTGGTGTGGAAAAATGAGGTCTTGGTGGAAGATCAAGCTCACAGACTTAAAGAAGCACTCCTCAGTGTGACCATGCATTTGTTTTTCCTCACTATTGCCTGTTTTGTACGTTTGTATCCAAGTATACAGCAGCTGCAGTTGTGTGTGTCATGATTGCAGTGTGCGCTTACGAAGGCTTTGAAGTGAAGTCCTCAGTGAAGGGTTGAGTGTCATCTCTATAAATTGTTCTTAAGTCCCAAGCCTCAGCCAGGGAAGAAAATATTTGATCAATCCGAGAGGAAAAACTGTTACGTCTTTAACTTGCAGGCTGGTAAAATTCTATCCTCGATCTCAGCGGTTATATAACGTGAACAAAATCTGAATATGTCAAGACAAACTATAATCCAAACTGAATCCTTAAAAGTCTGAACAAACAAAGCTGTCTGTAATTAAAAGCTGTTTAAAGCCCAACAAGACATTTGAGTCAGTTAAAATAACACCCTGCTATCGTAAAAGGAGCCTTGCTGAGCCCGACAAAGAATATTTGATTGCTTGAAACATTTGTTTTCGCATCCTAAACTTGGTATCTTCAGCTATTCCAGTGATGCCTGTCTGAAATGAAATTACTTTCAGACTGATAGTGAATTAAAGAGTCAAAGTGAAAGCATGCCGTTGATGCAGATGTATGTATATGATAACTTGCTACTCATTAAGTCAGTTTCTGACAGCTGTTAAAGAGATGTCTAAACGCAGACGCTAAATTCCTGGATAATTAAACAGCTATAAGAAGCAAAGTTTAGAATAGTGTGAAAGCTCATGTCAATCACTCAGTAGAAGCCGATATACTGTGTATCACTCTATTATGCATTCAGCACAAACTGACAAAAACGCTGTAGAGTGGAACGTCAGCGGAGCATAGCTGACTACTCAGCAATCCCATACAAATATTATGATTTCCAACCGTAGTTTAAATATGAAATGCAGGTTTGTGGGTTCAGGCCAGTGTTTCAGGCAGCCATCAGATTACTGCCTTGGACGTATCCGTAGTGGAAACAGATGGGATGGGGTGCACGGTGGCAGATCATCGGTATTGTGGTCACACAGTGGGGCTGAGTTACGGAAAATATTCCTTGTCAGGCAATGTGTCATTCATCAACCAATTAGACTGTTGTCAGGCCATTAAATAGGCGTTATCGGCCACTATAAGCACCATAGATGTGGGTCAATAGGGGCCTACTACACCCAATATTAGGTTTTATCATCTATTCACATGGCAGATCACAGAAAGAAGGTATAAAAGAATACGACAACGACCTCTAGCGACCGTAGTAATTATGACAGGAGCAAAAGCGAAAGTCAGGCGATGTAGGATAGAGATCGTTAAACTCCAAAAGGGGTAGAGGTCAGGGGTGATGGACGGGACACCCAGGAGACCGGGGTTCGCATCCCGTGTGAAACCAACAATGTGTAGTTGCCTTTATGTTCACAAGAGTGAAGTTTCACGTTCACTTTTGAAATGTAGTTATTCTATATTGATAGACAGACAGGCTTTATTGACCCCCCCCTAAAAATACAATAACATAGAACTAAAGATAAGATTTTAAGCCAAAACACAATGTTTTTCCCTAAACTTAACTAAGTGGTTGTGTTGCCTCAACTTGACTAAGTGTTTTTTTGTCTAAACCTAAAGAAGCCTTTTTGTTTGTGTTCAAAACATAACGTTTTGTTCAGTTTTACAACATGTTAGAACACGTTGCTTTTAAGTTTCGCTTTCACTTTTACAGCATAGTAGGCGCAGTAGGCCACTAATGACCCACATTTATGGTGCCAATAGTGACCGATAACATCTATTTAATGGCCTGATAACAGTTAAATTGGGTGCATTCATTCCCAATGGGTGACATTGTAAAAGCACAAAAAAAAGGAATATTTTTTATGCGAATGCATTATCTTGACATCTTGTATTTTTCCTTTTTCATTATTATTTAGAGATGAAATACCCAGTGCCGTTATAGCAGCTGTGCAATTTCTCTGATTCTCATTGACAAAATGCCCAAATGCTCAAAAGTAGTTTTGTATTGAACATCGCAATCATAGCTCAATCAAAATCTCATTCTCGGTGCATTTGTAAAGTTAGCACTCAGTTCATTAAATTTGCTGCAGAAAAAAAAAAAGAATAATAATAAGCAAGATGACAAAGAGAGGGAAAGTATGAGCTGGTGCCAGTGGTATCAACGGCCTGGGACTAACAGAAGAGAGAGGAGAGAAATAGAGAAGCCTGCCGGGGGAACACATAACTCCGCTCTGTGTCCCAACGCTGAGAGAGGAAGGGAAAAGAAGACACAATGCAATATTCTCTTTGGAATTAATTCACTGTCTCTTCTCCAAGAGCATCTAATTTAGTGTTGCTTGCCTTCCTTACTGTCTCAATCTGCCCCTCGCTCTCTCCGTCTCTCCCACTTTCTTCATCCATCTCCTTTACTATCTCGTTGTTTCCATCCTCCCCTCCCCTCCCCTCCCACCACCACCACCACCACCCTTCTCACCACCACCGCTTTCCCTTTGCTGTCTCTCGCTCTCTCTTTCTCCGCCTTAGGCCTTTGTTAGACTGTCTTTGTGGCGAGTGCAGAGAGAAAGAGGCAGGCCTTGAACACGACTCAAGCAGTCTGATTAGGAAGGAGAGCGCGAGAACCTGGAGACATGGGAGATGAGAGAGGCAGCGAGTGAGAAACGGAGGGAGGGAGAATGGAGAGGGAGCATGCTGATAGAAACGCAGACAGGCAAGGAAGAGAAAAGTGATTAGCCCCTTATCCACTGTTTTAAAGAGGTTAACCTCATTAAAATTGTGGTTATGAAAACGCTGAGGGCACGGTATAGATAATAAAGCCTCATGCCAATAATACGTTTTCAGTCTGAATGCATAGATTCCTCACCCATTAAGTTTCAGTTCGAGATTACTAATGCTTCCTAAAGGTTCTTTAGCCCCCCTGTCCATTTGGATGAAAGGATAAAATCTTTTTGCCCTTCAAGGTGCAGATTATTGCTGGAAGAAAACTACCAGCCACTCCTCTCCAACTCTGTAACTTTTGCCGTGGAATAAAAACATGGTGCCCCTTTTTTTAGCGGCTGAAATAAAAACAGCAGTAAATGAGTAAAAATATGAGAAGGTCACTGTGTTTTCCAGCCCGTTGCTCATCCTAAATGGGTCCCCACGGCCCAAATGAGGATGGATGTGAGCTGAAGAGGATTCACTGGTCTGAGCTCTGCCTCTCGACAAGGGCAAAGGGGACGTGAAGAGAGTTGAGTTCGAAGAAGGACTGGCTCTGGCGAGGTTTAGATACACTAGCGTGGGGGATTTACAGAATACAGTTGTAGGAGCCATGTTCCGTGTGTGTAGGCTGGCAGCGGAGACTGGGGGGAGGTCAAGGGGGCCTGTATGTAGTGTACAGATTTACCAGCAAGCCTCTGTGAATCCTCTCTGATCATCTCTGCTGTTTGATTCTCCCTCTCTCCCTCTCTGGCACACATGAAACTGAAGCCTAATGAGGACTTTTGTGTCAGTTTTAATGTTATAACTGGATACTAGTCAGTGTTTTATGTTTATCTGATTTAATTAAAGAGTAAATTCCTAATCCTACTCCAAACAAAAGGTAATACAAGTAACATAACACCATATTATTGCTGTGATCATAGGAATAGAGGGCGCCGTCTCATTAAGATGATAGCAAACTTTACTGTCGGAACTGTGGATGATTTATAGATCTTGACCAAGTGCATACAGTTATAGGTCTCTATCTACATTAAAGCACGAGACACTTGATATCTTTCATGATTCATGACGAGAAGCTCGGAACCACCTCAAGGTCAGACTGATAACTATGGGGTGCTGGGTGATGACATCAGCTTAAAGTCTGAGCCTTAGCATTGCTCTTTTTTTTCAGTTGTGGAAAATTCTCAGTAAACTGTGTAGAAACAAGACACTGAAGTGTGGTACTAAACAGGATGCATGATGTCCTTTAAAAATGATGCATTCTCTCTAACGACTTATTACTGACCTACAGTAAATGTCACCTGAGGAGACGATTTAATCCAAAATTGCATGTCCTTGCAAGAGGACATCATTGTTCTAACCAACACAGTGAAAACTTCAAACTCTCTCCTATTTCGGCTATCAAATATTATGCTTGCCTGTTAACAGTGACATCCGTGGCCATTCCTGTTGCTTGCACTACTGACAAACACGAGACTGAACGTGATTGACAGGCATCATGTTGATTAACGTTAGCAACACAAGCCAGTAAAACCACAATATCACTATATATTTCACATGCTGTGTGTTAGTGTTAACTTTTCCTGCTTCAGCCTCCCGACCGTGGTCAGAAGGCACAGGGGAGACACCGTAGTTTTGGTCTCCTGGGCCGGAGTCGATAATATCGTTACTCGCTTCAGGGTTAACCCTTCTCATTTCACTCATCAGCAGGGAAACAAGACACTTTTCAGCACACACTGCAACTTCCACTGTACATTCCCTTGATATTCTCACAGCTAAACTAACTCTCTTCTGCTCCGCTATATGCTCATTTTCTCACACACTCGCCGCCGCTCTCTCTCTCTCTCTCTCGCTTCACCACTCACTACCCACATGCACATACGCCCTTCACACTGGCTCTGCTATACTCCCACAACACTAGTTTTCCTCTGACGTCGGTCACATTCCTGTTTTGCAGGACGGGCTTCACTAGACACACTAGACACTGTTTTTTTTTGTGCTTCCGTGGAGTTTGTGTCGGAGTCTGAGTTGTTGTGGAGGCTGATCGTTTGTTGGCGTCAGCGGATTCCGTTTCTAACCGAACCTTAGCTACGGCTAAGGCACTCACGAGCGTGCATGACATCACATCCGTTGGATTTTCCCAGAAAAAATGGCCCGGGCTCTTAACCTTACAAGCAGTCTATAGGCTGATAGAGGAAACCCAGAAAGCCGCATAAGGTCTTATTTTTTAGGTTAGGTTACAACCTGTTCATACATCGGCAATAAAAAATTATTTATACCTGTAAAAAGTTACATACAGTCCCTTTAACAGTTAACATGGAGTACAATAAATATGTAAAAAATACATAGAGAAACATAGCACTGGATTTCACCTGTAGTCCCCACCATGGGTTAATCAGTGTACATTTGAAATCTCCAAAGTGCAACTGTCAGATTTCTTTAACCCCAAGTTTCATCAAAAACCAATCAGTGGTGGCTGAAATATCACACATGGCACATGAATCAGCGTGGTGCCGCCCGTGTGCAAAAATAATCTAATTTTGAAAATGCCACAGCTCTGTGAGATAGCAGTTTACATTCTAGTTTCATCAGTGCCTTGTCGGTGTGGTGCCTGAATGGATGGATGTACAGTATGGATGACATCCCAAGCTGGTCATTAAGATCAACCTTTCAGTGAGCTCATCAGATCATGTGGGTTGTGAGAAACAAGGTGTAGGACGTGTAATTGTCTACATTGATGCCACTGTCATTCATGGAGTCATGATAAGCATGTTGCATTGTGGACACACACACACCTTACCTTTGATATCCTTGAAATCAAAGTTACTTGCATGTTGTTACATTGTGTTTAAGTGACCATCACATACCAGCAGTCTTACAGACAATATCGCAACACAAGGACAACATACTGTACTTGCCAACCCTCCCGATTTTCCCAGGAGACTCCCATTTTTCATCACCCTCTCTCGGTGTACTCCCGGGGTCATAATTCTCCCGTTTTTCCCCAGCTTTTTTTCATTTTCGTTTTCTCAACCTGTTTCTGGCACTGCACAGTGTGTATGCTGTAAGCCGTACTGTTTCCACCCAGACGACAATACAGCTACACTTAATGTCGTTTCCCGGTGGAAGAGAGCTGTTTCCGCGACTGGTTGGTGATACAGCGGCCAGAGTTGGGCTTTGCTTGATGCAGCGAAAAGTTGTCGTGGCGTGGCGCAACCTGTGGAAATAACGAGTTTCAAAGCGCAGTGGTGCCATTGTCGCGTTGTGTCTGAAAGGGCCTTCAGTGAGCGAGAGATGGAGAGAGAAATGGAAAGTACTTTGAGAAAAAATACTCAAGCAGGGGCAGAAAATTAAGGAATGAATAAAAAACTGATGAATATTAGTTTATGTCAGAGGGGCGAATTATTCAGTTTTCTTTCCTGAGAATTAAAAGTAAAATTAAAAGTAGGCCTTTTTAACATGATAATGCTGTTGCAGTGTACATATTATTTTGTTATTTTCATTCTCTAAAAGTCACCAGAATGCAGGAAACAAAGTCTCTGAAACTCAAATATTTCTGGGGGAGTACTATGGTTTGAAATACTCCCTATTTTTGAGGTTTCAAGGTTGGCAAGTATGAAAGATAAGGGGTTATACTGAGATAGGCTAATATACAGGATGTCCACAGAAGACCTTCAGATCACCAAATAAATATATGATTGTTGTTCATAAGTAGCTTAATAGCCTATAAAGCAACTCATTGTATTAACCTAATATTGTATTGTCTTGACAGCCTAATTGCCTAATTTAATATTTTCGGTGGGAATACTGGTTCAAGATCTACACCTTAAAACCAAACGAGCTAGACTTTCCAGAGAGAAGGTACTTTGAAACAGCTCTCCAACTTCCCCGGGCTTGAAAAGGAAGAGGAATAAAAAAAGGTTAAGGAAAGGCAAAGTAGGCTGATTATACTCAATTTAAAGTCCAAACCCCGGCAGACTTTTTTTGGAAGAGGGGGGAAGAGTTGTCTCCATCAGAGAGAGAGACAGCGCCCCAGTCGGTTTACTGTGACCAACCGTGAAGCGCATCGCACATCCTCCGGTGAGCCAAACGGACTGTCCTTGAAGCTGCGTCAATGTCCACCGCCTAGCCCGGATGTAAAGCGATTGTACCTTCAAAACAAAAGCATAACTTTTTTTTTTTAGAGTTAAAGTATGGAGTACATGCACATAAAGCTTTATACATGTCATTCGTTGATTAAAAACAATAATCTTTGCATTTAATTAGCTTAAAAAAGGCCATCTTGCATAAGCCTTTATTACTATTTAGTAATGAAGGCTTATGCAAGATGACTTAAATCAGTTACAACCTTAAAACCAATGGTGAATAGACTGAAAAACTTTCAAAACAAATGTGTTATCAAATGTGTAGTACCTTGTTCACGTTTTATATGACATTTTGTCTGTAACACAGTCGACAAAATAATGAATCAAATGTTTTATTTTCATTAAAATATTTTAAAAAGTCATTAGAGCTTATAAGCTTGGCAATTTATGAATTTAGCACATTTAGGGGGTATATTATGGTAACGACTAAATTAAACTGATTTCTTCACATTTTGGTTGACATGAACGGTGTAATTATATAATGACTCTAAAACATTGCAATTCATGCGATAAATAAAATAAATAATAAATAATAATAATAAAATAATGTCCGTAAAACACAAATAACCTTTTTTTGCATGATGAGGAATCCAATGCAGCATATTTTTGAATCAAAATGAATTAATTGAGTGGTTTTATTTTGGAAGTCCGGTCCGGAACAGGTGATTTATGTGACTCTGGGAGGCTTGACGGCAGCTGTCCGGCAGCAGTGAGGAGCGCTCTCTCCACTACATCGCTCCACTGCGGTAGGAGCAGCAGCAGCAGCAGCAGAGGAACCAGGCAGGCACTTGTTCCTGCACGGAAACAACCCAGGTGACGAGATCCATCTCTCTGCACACTTTATCCCAGAGGAGGACTTTACCTGAGAGGACCTAACAGCTCCCAAGGCGATCCTACAGCCCAGTGAGAGCGACGGAGGAACAACTTTTTGCTCCATTTTTGTACCACCACACCTCCTCCGGTAACCTTGGCAGTCAGCAGACGTGTTTATTCTCGTGAGAGGATGATGGGACCGCTACTCCTCTCCATCCTCTCTCTGTGTCTGGGCACAGCTGTCCCGCAGCATGTGAACGGTGAGTGTCATAATAAAGTGTCATCATCGTTGTCCAAAAACATTTGAACACGACTAAGCCCTTTAACCGTGGGAGAACCACTACCAAACTGATCACCAGCGATCGGAGCATCTTTACATATTTGAAGTGAATCCGATTAAGCCTCACATGATGTAATGTGCAAAAAAATGTAATGTGCGTTTCTGGAGAGAGCCTGCGGTTGTTTGCGGAATATACCAGCAGCCTGTCAACACGGTTTGGCAACAGAAAACTATACTAATCTGTGTGCACGACTCGTTGGTTTAATTGGTTTGCTTGCGTTTTTTAAAGGACACTTGTTTGAGTCGATCGAACAGAAGAATCAATGTGTTATCCGTGCGTAATAAGGGTGCCAAATCAGTCATCAGTGCATCAGGCGCGCACATTTTAAGGTAGAAACGTGCACTGCTCCAGTAGATTTGTGCGCCCTCACATGATGATGATTTTCAGCTGCTTGCTTCCAGAGGATAAAAAATAAGAAGCTCTGCTATGTCCAGATAAAGCCCCCCCAAAAAAGGACGTCACTTTTCCCTCTTTAACAAACTGAATAAAAAAAAAAAAAAAGATGTGTCCAAAATGTGGGCTTTTTAGACAGACCCAGATGCTTTCACTTAGAGGCAAAGAGAGCCTCCTGTGTTAGTTGCATCAAGGCACCATTATTGACTAAGATGACACCAGGAGAAGGTCAGCTGTGCATAGCAAGTGTAATGTGCAGTCTTGCCAGAACTGTCAGACAGTTTATGTAGAGAGAGGAGATTGTTGAAGGCATATATATTCACCTGACCGACTGGATCAGCATTCAGATCATTTCACACACACCCCCTCCTCTCCTTTGCCCCCTCCAGTTTCTGGTGATAGGAATATTCAAGCTCTTAGCTCTCCCGCTGTATATATGTTCCAGTACAGTATACCTGTGGGATGTGTGTAAAGAAAGAAGCAGTGGAGCCCTTATGGAAGTGGGTCATGCCAGCCAGCCGTCCTGCCTCTATTCATTTAGCAACATGCTCGCCTCAGGAGCCACACATGTCAGACAGACCTCAGTCTCTACACCAGGAGAGTGCCTTTAGCAGAGTTTCTAAGGCTCCCTAAGCCTCGCAGTGTCAACTCCGAATCAGCCGCTGCAAGACATAATACTCCCTGGTAGGCTATAGCTGGCATAATGGATGCAGAGGAGAAGCAGGGAGCTGTGGTGCCCGTGGGTCGACTTGTTTCGAGGCTCAGCGAGTTAAAAATACACCCTGAACGTATCCCTCAATTAATCTCATCCCAGTTAGATTTGCAGTATTGTAAAGGGATTTTTTGCCCATCTGTTTCCAGCTTGTAACCCCATTCACAGCGAGGAGCTGGTTTGAGGAGGAGACAGAGGTGGATGGAGGCTGTTAACAGTGTTTGATCTGTGTGTGTGAGCATCCTTGGTAACACCTGGCAGCTATTTTAGCAACATAACTGCTCTGGACTGTCGGACTGGACGGAGCTCCAAAGGTCCAACAGCATTCGAACTCCCCATCATAAAGAATGCATCGGGATGGATATAAATTGTTTTCTATTGTACAAAAGCTACTAACCTTTAGTGCTTGCTCAAAGGTAGCAGGTGTCTTCAGAGGCAGCTGCTAACAAACACTCTATTGTGGGTGTCACAGTGCGCCTCTGTCCGCTGAGACAAATTGATGGGGTAGAAACGTTCGCCTTCAGGTAAAACAGGCTGCATTGTTCCAAGTCACTGTGCAATACATCACTTCCTCTGGTTGGTTACTGGTGCTGACTCTCACACATTGTTTGAGATCCAGCCTGTCCGCCTGGACAAAGCACATGACTGCACCAGTGGGCCCTCTCTGTATGTAAGATGCTTTTGTGCTTGTTCAGAGAGTCCGAGTTTGAATGCATTTCATGCATCTCTCAGTCTCAGTCTTGTTATAATGGCTGCGCAATTAGAGCCTTTTAGGCAAATGGACAGCTATCTGGAGGGGTGATGAGATTGCCTGCTATTGGTGAATCATGATTATTGTTAATATTGTTGGTCACTGTTCATTTCGCTCAAAGATTTCAACTCACTTAGCACAGTTGAAGAAGTTTGTCAAACACCGTGCGCTGATGTAGAAACATCGTGATTGTGGGTTTGGATTGGCCTGAACGTCACGCTCACAGACTGTAGATTTTGCTCGGTTTAAAACTTGAGGGAAAGACTGACAGAAGGCTACTTCCTCGCTGTGCAGGAATGGCATCTGGTACATTTTCGGATAAACAGGCTGGATGTAACTTAATACTGCTTGAGATATCATGGGGGCCATGGAACACCTACAGCACAGTACAGACTGATGGTTCATGTCCACAGGGGTGTTTTTTTATCGTGAGGGATCGCCTCGCTTCCCAGTATTGGACGCCTGATGGGCTGCCACTATAGACACAAGGCTCCTGATTGGATGAACGCTCTCCCTTGTGGGCTGTTGCTCCCAGCTTTCAAACCGGAACCAACATTGCGGCTTGTTTAGTAACTTTCTTCTCTTATATCACGAAAATAGTTCACCGAAATGTATTTCTGAAAACATTTTATGGGAGAAATAAGCCATGCAGTTGCTGAATCTGTCTTTATTTTAGATCGACTGTTAGTTTAAAAGTTTCTCGGGAGTTTCCAGAGGTGTCGAGTCGTGCCGGATGCCCCTGATTTGCATAAAGTAACCTAGATCTCAACTTTATGCAAATGAGTTGCAGCCAACGTGACGCCCCGTCTCTCCAATCGCGCCACCACGCTACCAGAATGCATTGGACGGCTGCTTACATAGACAATGAATGGCAAGTGTTGAAAGGACGGAGGCTGTGGACATGTACCATGACTCACTCACATATCCCCGGATACATTATTTTACTACACTATATGCACAGTGGGCTATAATTGTCATGAGTTATATGATGTATAGATCACTGCAAATATATATTACCTTAGATTTGTAAACAAATCACTGCAGCAGTGCAGGATTGGCAAGAGCTGCAGCAATTAGTTGATTAATTGTCAAACAACAGACAATTTATCAATAGCTGTTTTGATAATTGATTAATCCTTTGTCATTTTTTAAGCACATTTTCCAAATATTTAGTGGTTAAAGCTTCTCAAATGTGATGATTTGCTGCTTTCCTGTGTCATATCTGATTGCAAAATGAATATTTTTGGCTTTTGGTCAAATAAAACAAGCAATCTGAATATATTATCTTGTGCTTTGGGGAATTATTAGCAGCCACCTTTCTCTGACATTTTATAGACAAAACGATTAATCAGGAAAATAGAAATAATCATTTGTTGCAGCACTAGTATTGGTCTTGTCTTCAAAATTCCTTTCATAATTAGCTTTCTTACCCTTGGAGACAATACACATCACTACGTTTATTGTTGAATTATCCTTGGTTTACTTTGAATTAAATGCTTTTAAGTGAGCTGCCCCAGTGCAGAAATAAAAAATAGAGCTTGTGTTTGCAAACAGTTGGGAATATTAACAGAAGATGTTCTCCTTAAATGCATGCTGATGATAGCGACCTATCTAAAAGCTCATTACATTTACTGGCCACTGAAGGTCACGGCGGATGTATAGGTGACTTTTAATAACAAAGACTGGCAACCCCCCTCTACAGTGCCCTTCACTCTTGTTTTAAATGGCACCGTCTTCAATCAGCCGAGAGAGGTCAGACCTCTGTCAGATCAGCGACCGTGATAACCAAAGGAATGAAAGCAGCTCATTGGACGACAACCCACACACAACGAAATTAGATGTGGGTTATCGGAACATAGGGATCAATCTTTCTCTTGCTGCTGTAAAGACATTGGCTACTGTCTTTATTTCTACATGTTTGTGGGACTTGATTGGGCTATTCATTGTCAGTGCAGATGCTCTTTAATCCCATTAATAATCGAAATGAGAGTTCATTTGACTCCTCTGCTGACAAGTTAATGGATGCGGAGCTATTTGTCTTTGCCTGTGTTGTCCTGCCTACATTTCATGCTTGACTTATTGGGAGGGCACTAGAGGGACGGTTACAGAGGTTGCAAGGACACACGCGGAGTTATTGCTTACCAAAGAACTCTAATAAGGCCCTGAGATAAGAATGGGCAGCACAATGGTAAAATAAGTTGTTCGAACCAACACACCCTTGACTCAACTGACTAGTCATAAGTGTCTCACTCAGCTAAAATATTGGCGTTGGTGGTGGCGTACTGTGCTTCAGGCCCAATTCTAGATTTTCAAGGTGACTTGCGGCTTATCAACTCTGCAATTGTACATCAGACAGTGAAAAGGAACAGTGTGAAAAAAGACAAACACAAAGACCGATCTGCAGTAAAAAATAGCCTCTTTTCACACAAGACTTTTTCCCTAATCCTTAAATCAATGTCTGATGTTTCTATTCACACAACTCTGGAAACATTGATTCTGAATGTTCCCAGACATGTTAAAGGTCCAACATTTACTAAAAGCAGCGTGTAACATTATGATGGCTGCCATAAGCAGCGATCGTCTTAGCGTTCTATTAATGCCACTGTCAAAATTCAGACACGCAGAAAAGGCCCTCTGAAACAGTAAAGAGATTATATGAGTGTTGCGTTTGTAGTGTCATTTCATGTCGAGTGTTGGCCTGCTTCACTTTTTTTTCAGCTAAGAACATGCAGCAGCACATCCTTTCATAGTTTGAGCGTTCAGAAGACCACATGCTGGTTTTAAGTAATCCCACTGGGTCACGATTAATGACTCAACTTTTGGAGGAACGAGCTGGCCCACAGTGCAGGCTCACAATGTGTGTGTTGAAAAAACATTCCAGATAATGAAGTTATACGATATGTTGTTTGAAATGAGCTGTAACACATTGTTTGGGATTGTTCGTGAGGCTCGCTACTCTCTTGACTCACTTAAAGGAAATATTACATTAAGTGAAAAGCCATCCAGACAGAATACACGTAGCCTGAAGTAGACAATGTCATTTTATGTTACAGTTGGCCTTAAATTGTTGTTTAGACAAATCATTTTTAACATGCAACATGCAGCAGGTACAGGTTCAATAGCATGTATACAGTATAGTAGAGTACAGTGTACTATTCAACTAGAGCTGCAATGATCAATCAATTAGTTGTCAACTATTAAACTAATCACCAACTATTTTGATGATCAATTAATCGGTTTGAGTAATTTAAGAATAAAAAGTTAAAATTCTCTGATTCCATCTTCTTAAATGTGAATATTTTCTGGTTTCTTTACTCCTCTGTGACAGAAAACTGAATATCTTTGAGTTGTGGACAAAACAAGACATTTGAGGACGTCATCTTGGGCTTTGGGAAAACACTGATCGACATATTTACCATTTCCTGACATTTTAAAGACCAAACAACTAATCAATTAATCGAGAAAACAATCGACAGATTAATCGACCATGAAAACAATCATTATTTGCAGCCCTGTATTTATCATTACTGCACAGTAGTTAACCTCACTGTTAAAGGATGGTGATATGTAGCAGAATGGTGGTTTATTGACTAAATCAGTATGGACCCTTTACTTAAACCCACTTTAATGTGGTGTTGAAATTACATTTTAAACTTGACATTGAACATTCTTTGAAATTTATCTTGATACCAGAAATTCAAAGCTAATCATTCCACTGTTACACTGCCAGGACTATAAGCTGTGTAGAAGATGAACAGCACATTTGTATTCACTCACATACATTTGCTTCTGGCTGCACCTGGGGAATATGGCTGAAATTATTCTCTCTTTTTTTTTTCTTCACATTGTTATATCATTTAATTATATACATTTATCGCAGTGTGTGTGCTTTGGCTTAATATAGAGGGCAGAGTAATTACCGATTAAACTCAATGAGTTCACATGCAAACACAAACATGGGTTTATGTCCAATTAAAGTGTCAGCACTGCAGTGCCTTCATAATGCTTATTGCAATAAGAAGCATTAGGCTACATTGTAATGAAGCTTTATATTTTTATCAAAATAACATTTGAGGTGGTCAGGGTGCATTGTGCTAATTGCATTAGAAAACATTAGTTTTAGACTTATCTAGCATCCACAGAGTAGCCTGGCATCATCAAACATGATATACATAAAACAAGACTCGGTCAAAACTGAGTGTATGTGTCTGGACTGTGCAAGGTGAGTCTGAGAATTTGTGGCTAAATTTTTACACAAATAGTCAGTGGTCATGTCTATAATGTTAAATCCAGAGGTACATGTACACCAGGTCCGGTGAGGATAAGTGGCCATTCAAGCGGTGACGTACCATATCGTGGAATGCACCTGATTGAAACGGTCAGCAGAAAACCAGGGACCAAACAGGAAACAACATGGTGGCCTGATCGTAGTTATTCCCTCTAAACAATCCACCCAAAAAAAACTTCTGAAAACATTTTAAGCAAGAAATAGGCTATGCCAGTGCTGAATCTCTTTTCATTTTAGAACTAGGTCGCCTAGTTTGACAGCTTGGTCCAAGTTTCGTGAGCCGGACGCATCGCGCTGGACGGGCTCATTTGCATAAAGGACTGTTCCCAGCCTTTTCATTTTGACAGAGCAACGGCCAATGAAACTCCAACACTCGGCCGACCAATCGTGTAACTTCATCACTCAGTCATTCACTCAGTCAGTTACTCACTGACAGACTTTAGCATTTGAAGGGTTGGCGCTCGGCGGTCCAGCCAAAAATCACAACTCAAATTAGATTAAAGCTTTTATGCTTCGTTCTAGACGACTTGGAACTCGAACATTTCCGACATCTCACTAGAAAAAGTACAATGGAGTTTCATACTTGGGGGGCAAATCCATCTACCCCGACTTCACGAATAAGCAGTTGTCTGACGTGACACAACAATGGGAGCACCCATGGAAGCACACATCGTAATTAGTAAATGTATCAACTAATAGGCAATGTTAAGTATATTTGGTTGTATTTAATTAAAGTAATACATACTATCATATAGTGAAACCTTTTCTGCATGTAAATTGATGTCTACATACGTCGCCATGTTACTAGGTAGCTCTGGTTGCAGTAACCGGTCTCTGAAAGCTTCATGCGTAATTTTTCCTCCTCAGTTTCATTTCTATATGCAAGGAGGCTGAACTGCTGAGAGTTATATTGTGTGAACACTTGCCAAGGAAACATCAGTTTGTCATGGTCAGCTGTGTTTTCTGTTTGGCGTCGTGCACCTGGGACGTTTGGAGGTCGGAAGTTGGAAATTTCAAAAGGGAAATTCCGACCTCCGCCTTTGATTGGAACGCAGCTTTAATCTGAGAAATGTAGTCCAAATAATTTGACTGGCCTTGTTCCTAAAGCTGCATTCCTTATCCTCACTCCGCTTCTTTTGCTTCTACATGAAATGGGAAAGCACAAATTTCATCATTATCCGTTCTTGTTACACATACACACATACTTTCCTTTCACCCACCCACCTATATCTGTCTGCCTGTCTGTCTGTTATTTGCAAATACAAACAGCCTACATATCAGCTCTGTGCATGCCAACTCTACCGTCTTTTCAATATAATTTAACAAGCAGCTCCAACTTTGACAGCCTAAGTATTAATTAAATAGCTGCACCAACAAAAGGGCCCTGTAATTACCGTATAAATGAATCACTTTTGCTTTTTAATTCTTTTGTTTTTAAACACCTGCCTCTACACAAAAAGTGAGTCATTCTGTGGAGATATCTCTAATGGCTAACGGCTAATGTGTGTGTGTGTGTGTGTAGGAAGGGAGTTTGGAGGCAGGAATGCAAAAGTCACTGACAAGCATCAGTGTTGGGGTAACGAGTTACTGTAACATATTACTTTTAGCAGTAAGGAAGTAATGTAACACGTTACTAAAAGGATTTCTGTAATATTACATTCACATAACAAGTACCCCATTATCACCGGTTATTATTTTCATTTTCTCATTCATTCACACCGCGCCACTTCCTCCAGTGCACCATCAGAAAAAAAATACTATAAGGCAAAGGTTTTCAATGAGAATGAAGCACTTTGCGCGCTGCTTTTGCATTACTAATCGCCTTGCGTTTATCCGCTCCGTGCGCCTCGCGTTTTTACAGGAGCGCCCTGAACGCCTCGGGTTGAAAAAAAATCAACTCAGAGCGGAAAAGCGCCCGACGACATCAGCGTTTTTTCTCATTGTGGTGACTTTGGCTGGATACCTGGAGCTATATGACTGTAGATACCATGATCTGAACAGACAACAGCAGGAGGCAAATTACTGCGGTACTTGAGATTTTAGGTAAGTTGTTTTCATTAATTTAAACTGTACTATTACCTATTTGGGTTGCGTACATTTCATGGTTTGTAACAAGGTAACGTTAGTACTCATTCGGTGGTTGCCTAGCAACATATTGAATAAAAAAGATGCATCAAACTGCAAAAAACTCTCTTGTCTGATCGGGCAACAAAAAGGCAGTGCGGTGCGCCTCGCGTTTTCCACCTGCAAAACACGCTTTGACTGATCAGGGGCTAAGTTGGTGATTTTAATACAAAGTGGTTAAAACTGCATGTGAATGGAACCAGGCTCCATCTAACAGTAGCTCTTGGACGAGGCAATGATATTCACTGTATTGTTGTCTCCGACGGATTGTGTCATCCAACCGTATCTTCCTCCTTGCTCTACTGTCAGATTGAGTGGTGACAAACTCATCCATACAAAGTCTGAGGACAAGCATCCTGTGGTTGGTGCTCATGGTGAAAACACAATGTTAAATAGATAGTAGCCCAAATAGGTAATACAAATCAGGGTGGATTATCACTGCATTTCTTATGCGGGCCAAGCACAGCTTCTGTATTGTAGTGGGAGAGGATACTGAGTGCTCTGGACCCACCTTGTTTTTTGTCAGGAGTGTCAGAACAGCATCGGCCATTCATTATCATTGGTGGCCATGAGTGAAAGAGTCCACCTTTCCACAGCAGATCAATAAGCCGAATAAATTATTTTGGATTAAGTGCAGAACTGCAGCAGCCTGTAAATCTGAGCAGTCTCAGCCTGTTTAAGCTCTATTGTGAGACCAAAGCTTTAAGACAGTGAGATTAAAAATGAAATGTAATTTTTTAGAGTTTAAAGCTTGTACATGGATGGATGAATGACGCATAGACCTTTGAATGTTTGAAGGTTTTATCTTTACACAAAAAGCCCGCTCCTGACACATTTTTTGCGAAGTACTGTAATATCTGCTGTGTTTGAAGATATAAATGTCTTTTATGCTTGTAATTTATATAGTTTTCCATCTCTCAAAGATTCTTTCATAACAATGTGTGTGTGTAAGGCTTTCAGTTTTATGGCATTTTTATGTCAGGTGTATGTAGGCCATCCAGTCTCAAGTTTGTAATGAGAGGAGATTTTGGGGGGTAATTTTTCAAATACACCCAAAGCTTGCAACATCCATGCTTGTATTTATTGGACGAGCATGCTTCAGACTGAAGCTAAGCCTGCTTTAGTCAAAATAAGATTGAGGAGTTAAAGCAATGAGCTTTGCTTTGGTCAGATAAAGTCTCTCCGTTGGGCTCCAGTACGCCACTGCATTTTCAATAAGCCCAATCTACTTATTTGAGATCAGATGGGTGCAGGTGGCTTAAGTTCTTACTTCCAACAAGCCCTAAGGAGATGTGGGCTTCTTATTCTTATTCATGAGTCCCCGTGTTACAGTCTACACACCGCCAGGGTCAAAAAGGGAACTTGAATCATTAACCCTTTTGTTCTTTTGCATGAATGCCACAGAAGCTAAAAAATACATCTAAATGAGTTCATCTAAATGAACTGAAAAGTAGTCACTGGTTGACGATATTGCTCAAATCTCAAACTGTATTGTGCCAGGTGCTATCCATCTTTCAATATTTCCTTTCCATCCATCGGTCGTTCTGATTATCTCTTTCTTTTTCCTCATTCACCCAGATAATTTCATGCATTTCATCTCATTCCCAGACTCATCAGCTCTGTAGTTTACTGTATTTTAAATTATATACACTTATATTTGATTGTGTCAATACCTGTACTGATGATGCCTTGTTCTTTTCTGTGCATGTGTCTGCGTGTGCAATTGTGTGGGTTTGTGTGCTCGAAGCTGGGAGAGCTAACCCAGAAATGTCATCACGCAAAGTCTAGGCAACAATTCTGGCTTTTTAACAGTGTGTGGATGTGCATCCGTACTTCACTCATTTGCCAAAAAACAAAAACAACATCCCATTATTTATAATGTCAGCCAGCCTGCTTTTACTCTAAATTGTGCTGAATGCCAACAAGGGGGTGTTTGGTGAGTGATTGAGAACAAGAAGGAGTATATCAGTTAAAAGAAATGTAAAAAAAAAAAAGTTCTTGATATGTTTTTTGATATTTACTATCTCTATATGCCAAATTCCAACTAAAAGCGCATTCTTCAACTCAGATATGAACCAACTGCCCTGGACTAGCGCCAAGTACTTTTCAGAATGGTTATTTGAGGTAACCGCATAAAGTATATGCTATCCATTAATAAGTGCATTTTTTTAAAGTAGAATATCTCCAGTCCAGATGTTTTAGATTACCCTTGGGGGATGTTGTATACCAGGCAGGAGAGTGGGGGACGGAAATCGCCTTTAATGTTCAATGAACAGCAACTACTCACCTTCAAACATCAAAGTAAAGCCCATTAGAAAAGTCAGAGTCCATTGTCACTTATAAAAAAGGGCAAGGGTCGCAACAAGTTGCACCCTTTTGGTAATTGTTCGGTACAGGTATGGAACTGATCATTAGATTGCTTTTATTCTCCAAAATCTTCTTTTCAGGGGTGTAGGGGCAATTATAGGCCAACAGAAGCCCTGACAAATAGAAACATGTCTGAGGCAGCGAAAACAAGCAACAAGGCAGCCCTTAGTCACTCAGATGGGCACTGAAAGACAGAAAGTGGCAAAGCGCCGCTGGTCTCCCTGACTCAGTGACAGGAAGAGGTTGAATGTAACTTAATGCCAGTGGGCAGTGATGCGGTTTAGCAATGGGCATTATTCAGCAAACCGAGGACAAGCTGATTGTTGCTGTAGCCACTTCTATAGGTTATGTCAATGTTTATTTACACGGACACCGATTAAAGGAATGGGGTGGATTTATTACGGAAAAAAATATCATATTATTTCACTGTATTAAAAGATAATAATATCTCTTGGTACACATTTAAAGGGGAACTATGCCCATTTTCAAAATTCATACATGTTATTCCTATGGTCTAAGACCGTCCAAAAAATACTAGTAACCATGAACAACTCTCTCCCAAATCCAAAAACTAGAGTGCTAAAACTCAAACTTGTGATGTCATAGGGTATAAATTGTGGAGATGCTCCATAGACAATGAATAGGGGGGAGATGTTCTACATGACACTGAGAGTACCCAGGGGAACATTTTCTGTTTCACAACTGTCAACACTACAATAGAATAAAGCTCATTTGGGTATAAAAAAGACAAAGTCAGTCTCCCATTCATTGTCTATGGAGGAACTTTATACCCTATACAAGTTTGAGACTTTATGGTTTTTGGCTTTGAGAGAGAGTAGCTCATCCCACATATTGATTAAACTTTACTAGGCCATGGGAAAAACATATTGGAATTCTGAATTTGTGTGGTGTTCCCCTTTAATTTAACACTGCTATCAGTTTGGTTTTGTGTGTTTCCTGAAAGATTCCTCTCCGTGGACAGCAAAGCCCACAAGGAAAAGCAGACACACTGGTGGTAATAAAATACAACTACTCTGAACGTGTGACACGCACTAAGAAGTTTGCTGCAGGTGTGATCGCCTCATAGAACCCCCATACACCCGTGTGTCATTAAAGACTCGAGAGCCTGAAGCCGGGTACACCCTGCACACGCTGTCTGTCACAGGGCCAGCAGAGATAGACACACAGTCTCACCTTCTGGCAATTAGGCAGTAATTAAGTATACATTATCACATAATCCATCAATTAATTATTATGCATCTTTGTGTTTTTTAAAACGATGAGTGAAATTATAATACCGGAAGCTGTATGAATAGATGCAGCATTAGTCAGTCGCCGTATTGTGCAGCACTCAGAAGGAAAGACAGGAAGAAAAGACATTAATTCAATAATAACCCAGCAGTTACATGAAAGGCAAAGATTTTTAACTACTACGCTGTCTTTGGATTGCCATTTAATGACATTTGCTGTAACATTAACTTGAAAAGGACCACCTAAGCTTTATTCATGAACTGCACAGATGTCTAGACCTTATTTATAATTTATTGAAACGTTTATTTAAAGAAATAGTGCTCACACTTTGCTGTTCTACATCCAAACTAATTCCACTGACATCATGTTGAGTGCCGTCTTATATTTTGCTTCTAAACCAGGTAGTTGGACAGTGTGGTCTCTGTATAATTCAACACTGTTTGAGATATGAAATATTTACAAGTGTGATCTTTCTAACCTGCCTCAGTTGTTCTAGGTACTCTATAGGTGTGCTCCACTGCAGGCATACTGAAGTACACTGTGAACAATATATGCATGTAAATCTTGTACTGTATCTTAGTGTTGAAGCTGTGAAGAGTCTGACAAATTCAATTAGCAGTTCAAAAGTTTAAATCACAGAGCGTATTTTTAACCAAGTTCAAAGCATTGAAGAGGGATCTTTGTGGGATATCTCACTCTGTCTCTCTCCCTGTCTTCTTCTAAGTTATAATTATAACACATCAAACCACAGCTCTAAGGTGGCTGCTGCAGCTGGGTGAAGATTTGGCTTGATGCTATGAATAAAATCATAGCTTTTGCCTGCACGGTGTATTGGACTTGTTTGTTTGATCATGGACCGTGTGCTCATTTTGCAGATGCATGCTTGTTTATTTAAAGAATCCCCATTAGCTGACGCCATGGCATTCAGCTGATCTTCCCAGGGTCCACACTGCTTGCCTGTTTGTGTCTAATGCCTGTGTGTTTGATTCTGTCGTCCAGTTATACATCAGTTACTTCATTTCCACTGAACTGATTTATTCAGAGACACAAAATAATCACTGAAAAGTAGCGTCAGTGTAACATTTTAATAACCATGACTGTACATCTTCACTCTTAAAGCTACTGTATACATTGAGCCTTGTCTCACTCAACACTGTGGCTCTTTGAGGAAGAAGTAGCGCCTGCTACATGAAATTCACTGACCAAGGAGTAAGCAGGATGAAGAAATTCAATTTGTCGAGGCCTGCCCTTTCCCGGTACACACAATGCACAGCTTAGGCCAGCGGGTGTGAAGTGTGAGTGGACCAAGGATCAGAAGATATCTTCTAGCTATTTCTTCATGTACTTCTAACATGCATACAGTGTAATAGAGCAACATCACATACAGCTTCACTTGTAATATTTCTCACAGTTTAAATCGCCAGTCTGACCTTAAGCAAATAAGCAATAGTAATGTACAGTACTAAATAAGAGACCTGCTATGCAGTGAGACAGTGAGAAGTGGTGCAGTGCAATGTGTAACATGGTGTGTTATGTGTTAGATGACACTCAGATGAGATCTTTGAAGGAATTGAATGACATCTTGGAGAAATACGTTCTTTTTGCTTTGTTGACAAGCGTTAGATGAGAAGATCGATAGCATTCTCACATGTCTGTTTAATACGAAGCTGGAGCCAACAAAGCATTAGCTTAGCTTGTGTCTCATTAAAGCCAAATTTTAAAAACACTTTTCCGTTTCACAGGGGATTATGTGAAGGACTGTTTCATGAAGTGTAAAATAGCAAATAATTGTTTGCCATCACTTTTATTAATGTAAAGTTTAAACCAATGAGATATATGTATAGTGAGCTTTAAAGGTGCTGGTAAGTGTGTTTTGGTTCTTTTGGACAGAACCGGGCTAGTTGTTTACCCTTGTTTTCATAAGCTAAGCTAACTATCTACTGGCTCCAGCTGAGTGGGCTACCTCCGGGTCTGAGAAGTGAAGTGCTGAAGTGCCTTAAACTTGCATTCTTTCTAATAGCCAGCAGGGGGCGACTTCTCTGGTCTTATTGTATAGAAGTCTATGAGAAAATGACCATACTTCTCAGTTTTTTTGTTACCCCAGTAAACATTGTAAACATGAGTTTATGGTCTCAATCGCTAGTTTCAAGTCTTGTTCAATACAGCATGATGTTTATTTAGTAAATTATGGTCCCATTTAGAGTCAAATAGACCATAAAGCAGGGTATGCTTTAGGACGTGGCTACCTTTGTGATTGGCAGGTCGCTACCACAGTGTTGTCCAGCTAAATGTAAAACAGCGAATAAGCATATTTCCCAAAATGAAGAAACATGTAATAATAATGTGAAAATTATATTGAATTGAATGCTTTTCCTGGATTTATCAAAGTTATGATTGGTTCTTTGAAGCTATCTGTATCTCCCTGCTACATACACACACACACACACGCATGAATTTGCCGTACTAGTGCATCCTTTGTGAATTTTGAATCATAGAGTTGCTCAGTCACAGAGTATGTTTGTGTGGCATAATTTCCCTTTCATCCAAAATGCCACATGGAAAACATCAAGACAACAAGAGAGCTAATGAGGTAAACATTTAACGAACAGGGTCACAGAAATGCCTTCATGTGCTGTTGAATATGCATTAATCCTGTGAATTAGTGACACAGTTTTCAAGTAAAATGCTTTTTCCCCCCTCGCCCATTTTTTTCTTTTCTTTTTTCTTTCCTCGCCTGTTAATCTGCACTAGCACTTCCCATCACAGACACCTTCCTCTTCAGCGGGTGTTGTGAAGATTCAGATGAGATGTGAGCTCCACATCTTTATACATGTTTGATGAATCACTTTATGCCACTACTGGGATGCAAGCATGGATGTGGGAGATCTTGTCTGGGAAAAAAGGTACAAAAGATGGGAGGTTTCCAAGTTTGTAATGAGGCTAGCGAGGCTCTCCTGGCTCACGAGTAAACTAGGGCATATGTAATGAGCGTGCAGAGAAACGAGGGGGTGGGGGGCAGAGAGAACGGAGAGAGGCACGTTGCAAAACTGAAATGAGCCACAAGCTCAGCTGTCCAGTGGATGTTAGGAGGAAGGAGGGGTCGATCATACTGTAGCTCCCATTCAACCAGAAATACTGAATGAATTTGATAATTGCCACTCCCTTCAGACTTAAAGTGTGTGTTTTCCCAGAAACTCATTTAGCAGGGCATACATAATTTCTATACATCTATAATATGTTTATATGGATAGTGAAAGACCCAACAGTGCTTGTCAGTGGAAGAAAGCACAAATATGAACAGAAGGTTTAAGAGACAACCATTATTTAGGGTAGAAACCATTCAAAATCTTTGATTTGCTCAACATAGTTTTGCACTGACACGTACATGCATGTTATATCATGATAGTCCCGAGCAATGCTGCTAAATATGTCTGTAAACAATAATAAATGATAATAATACACAAACCTGATCTGAAAACTGCATTTCCAAAGTGACATTACTCTCTCCATGTAATGGCAATATTGAAAAGAATACTGTGAAGTCTTTATGAGCTATAACTGAAGCTGAAATAGGATGCATATGAATTATGTTAATTAACACAATCCATCATAGGGCCTTGATGTATTTGTTTCTCTGCCAGTCTGATTTACAACAGTTGGAGATTCAGACACACCAACAATTATTTTTGGAGATTTATTTGGGTAACCATGAGATTTTAAAATCTTTAAAAATAACTTCAAAAGTGAATAGTACATAATAGAATTTAAAGGCATGTATATATGTTAAGCTTGTCTTCCTTTTATATATAACCACTGATTTCATAGTTTGGGTCTTTGTTTTGTCAATGATCTTATTTGTTAACTCTGTATTCCTGCCAATTGTGTAATAAATACGTCGTTCTGGCTTTAGGCCTGTCATTGTCACGCCATGTAATTTGCACTGACTGCATCTCCATGTAAATGCTACGCTTAGAGCTAGTGACGTGGAATAAAAGGGAGAAAGACTATCTCTGAAGGGTGGGAGGAGAGGTGGATGGGTCCAACAAACACAGGACTTACAACCAGAGGCCGGTATTCAAGACCGGTGTTTTGTAAGTTGCGTTGATATTTGTCATGTGTTTTGTAGTGATGTTTGTGGCATGTTTTCTGTACTGATATTACGTCGTTTCTGTACATGTTTTACTTAGTTTACATACTAATTTTAAACCCAAACATGACATGTTTCCTAAACCTAAGTGGTTTTCTTGCCTAAACCTAACTGAGTGGTTTTGTTGCCCCCTGCTGGTAGGCTACTGCACCTTCATACACACATGTAATATTCACGCCTCTGCGAGGTAAAACGTGACACTGACACGCTATCCTCTGATGGACAGACGGGTCTTTTACACACTTTGTCATGATATTGAGTTAAAATAACCATGTAATAATATTAGTAGTGTCATAAAATCATCATTAATTGAACTTTACTATTGACCTGAAGGGATAGTAAACCTAAAATAAACACTCCCAGCAGTTAACTTGCTTCCGAGCAGTTTTTATCACTTACTTGCCGAGGCCATCACACATCACATAAAATAAATATATTGAGTGCGGTCAGAGGTTAGCTTGGTGTGTTAGACCTGGATGATAGTATATGTTACTGAGCCTTCAGTGTCATGGGAGGATGCTATATATGAAATAAAAATGCTCAGGTACATCGTGTCGTGTTGGATCTGTGGGGTCGGACCATCTGGGCTTCGCCTTGTGGAGGTTTGGAGCCGAAGGTTGCCAATTCCAGTTTCCTAAATGAATGAGGCATTCATAAAAGGGGCATGATGCAGGCAGTGAATTATTAACCCTGCATTTATATTAGGTGGTGCTACTACATCTGACCTGATGGTGATTTATAATAGCAGCATTGCGTAATATCCCTTTTAATCACCTTATGTGAGTTAATATAATCCTTAATATATATTTCCACATCTTAAAATGCATCTAAAATGTCAGCATAGTTTTGGAATCATTGCACATTTTTATTCCATACTGTACATGGCTAACGGTTTCACCTGAAGAAAGCTTGAGTCCTCGGTCCCAGGTTGCTGCAAAATCCGGTGAACCCTCCAGACACTTGGCTGAGTGCATTATCGCTGCCCCTGGCCCATGATGAGGAGAGGTATCGATCTTATCCTCAGACGAAAGCCCTCTGTGCACTGCTGCAGGGCTTAGAGATGGCTGAGGCAGGATGCACAGTAATGAGAGCAATAGAGGGCAGAATGGGGGACCGGCTTATTCCTAACAAGGATGGAGACCTTTACACTAAAGAAAAGAAAGAAGCTTGCTGGGCATTTCTATTTGTTTGTTTTTATTTAACCCCTCCTTTCAAGCCCAGCTCAGGTCTTTCTCTCTCCGAGCACAGTTTAGGTCTTAACCACACCATGCACTGTAGCCTTGACAGTCTTATCTGGAATTTAAGACCCTTGTGGGAATATATCTCAGCTGTTTGAAAAGTAAATTTGGTTTACTCCCAGTATGAAGTCAGTGAAGCAGTGGCGGTGGCCTCAAACGATTAAAAGCATTTCTCAGAGAAAGTGGTTTGAGCTTACCCAGACCTAAGAGGGTAGGATACCTCTGGCTGGGAAGAAAGATTCCCACTCCTTTGAGTGCTACGGTTGGAGGCTTTTGTGGCAACAGAAGTTGCTTTTGAGTCAAGGACTCCAAAGAGAAGACTTTGTGTGTGCAAGCCTTTGAGATGATGATTATGTTGGTGAAGCCTCTAACCTCACAGTGACCAATGCTCGACCACACCATACTTATTATGGGTGCCGATTCTGGGCCATGACTGCTGTAGGTTTTGGTTAGGCTTTCCCAGGGCTTACATCATATTCTATGGCGGTGGGAGCGGTAATGGAGCTGAAACAAAAGTTTCTTTCATGCCCAACTACAGATGAAAAAGATTAACTATTTTTTTTTTTAAATGAGTAACGTTGCATACGTATTCAGTCATATCAATCTGTTAGTGCCTGCTCACACTAGAAATTGAAAATGTATTGTGCATCCAGTCAAAATACATGGCGGTGGAAGATCAATGGCATTGTGACTACGTTTGACTTTTTGGGAAATACGCTTAATTGCTTTCTTGCTGAGAGTTAGATGAGAAGATCAATACCACTCTCATGTCTGTAAAGCAAAGTTGAAGCTGTTTCCAGCAGACGGTTAACGGCTTGTATATTTGCCGTCTTTTGCCCTCTTTTGAATGACGAACGCAGACTACCGCTGCCTGCTGGTATGGAGAGTTATCTCCTCTCGCGCAGGCACAGAACGTACGTGGTACTCGGCCGTTGGCTGTAGTCTCAGTGATGGGTCCGAGTGCAACTTTCAACGTGAGGCGACGCAACAATTCTTTGATATTGGTGTGGTCTGGGCCTTAAATGGCCAAGAGAGCATATTTGTCCTATCCACTCCTGTCTCATGACTGACTGCAAACCATGCCACATCTCTTTTGTGGAGCTGTTTATACTCCCAATGTTGCATCGTTAAATACAATTGAATGATACTACACATCTAATATTATAGTTTCTTCCATTTTTTGACTCTCTGGTTCCTCAAAGGTCAGCGTTGTGAAGATAGTTGATAGCAATTGGTCAGTGGCTCAAATTCACATGTCAAAGTTCACCAAAGTTGAACCCTCCACAAAACAGCTGCACGGATTGATTTTGCAGCCACAAGCAAAATATGCGATCGCGGCATTTTCCGCAGCGGTGAAATTAATTCAATATAAAATTTCCCCTTTTATGAATACTGGTCTGACCGAGCCGTTAGATTTCGACCTGTTTGAAATGAGGAAATCACTGTTTGGACCTCTCAATACTAATATCGGCCTCAGTTCCACTAGCTGTAGAAATCTGTTTAACTCAATGAGGGGAAAAGTTTAAAGGACTGCCCTCAGCAATTGACTGACTTCACAGGAGCACCAAAGGTTTCTCTCATCTTCAAAATGTCCCCGCAACGCAGACCTAGATCTGTTCTCTCTGGACGAGGTCCTCCCAAAAGCTTTCATAGACCTAGCGGCCAGCATGCTCCCTGTTATCAATACGCATTTTATCTGTTTGATGTGCTGCTTTTTCTCAGTCTCTCTACTCTCTGGCGCCTTTTAATTCCAGTCCACTATACATTTAAATTTTTTTTCCTCCTTTGTATAGTGCTGTTTCTGAACAGTAGGCTGTGTATGTGTTCAGCTTGCTAGTACCACACTGTCTGTTTTCCTACTCTTCCATGGATGTTTAGCATTTTCAGCCCTCTCTAAACATCGTCTCTCTTCTCGCTTTCCCCTCCCCGAGACCAAAGCGAGCCTATTCCCTCTAGCTATTACATCCAATTAGGAGGAGTGAGAGTTTCACCCCTCCTCCCTTTCTACACTAACAATGTGGAATATAGTGGAATGAGTCAGGGTTTTCTCTTCCCTGCTTTGATGTGAACAAATTACGCTTCAGATACACACTTGGCAAGGAAACAAAGATCCAGTTTACTCTTTCAAGTTTGGGTTCTTTGTCATTTGGCGAACAACAAGATACACAATGGAAGAAGGGATCGCTTGGTGTGGATTGATGGCTTCTTTTATTTCAGCTGTTCTCTTTCAACCTAAGAAATACCTTGCTTAAAATTGGATTTGAATAACAGTATAAATAGATCTGTACACATAGTAAGGGCGTTGTGATAACATTTTAACTAATCACAAACTATGATCAACACATTGCTAAGCCCTATCCCTCAACAGGCTTTTCCCATACACTGTTTGTAGCTATACCTATGAAAAGTAATGTACTGTAAATCGTATATATGCCACAAAATCAATTTGTATGTAAGTCACCTAATTGTGAACCAGGAAGAGTGACAAACGCCGCGTAGGGAGGAGGTCGGGGTGGATGGTTGGGTCAAAAACACCTGATTTTCACCCAGGAGACCTGTTCATACCCCATGTGAAACCAGAAGTAAACGATGATTTCCATACTTCAGTTATGCAGTATCTTCAGTTATTTCAAACCAAACCACAACCTTTTCCTAAGTCTAACTTGGGTCACATTCGAAATTCCGTACTAACATGCTATTTAGTACGCTAAAACAGCATGTGAGATTTTTTAGTACGTCCGAAACCTCAGTATGAAACCAATAGTATGGGAATTTCATACTATTTCCGGTGACATATTACAGTATGCAACGCTGGACACTACGGAGGCATAGATATCCCACAATGCAATGCGATAGGGACGACAACGTTCATAACAGATGTTGACAGACAGCTCTGTAACATCAATAACGCTTCAGTTTAACTGTAAGTATAAGATTTCACTTTGCTAGGCGTAATATATATTTTAAATTAATTCAGACTTACTCTCACAAACCGTTATTTTGATCACATGAGGTTGGCACAAGTTACCATGGTAGCACGTCTCCAACCGGCAAGGAGGCTATCAGGAAGTGAGTTTGTGTCCGAAAAGATACATATCACTGTTTATTCACACAAAAAGTATGTTGAACGATAGAACACCTATTGGGTATGTAGTGCGTAGTATGGGATTTTGGACAAAGCCTCAGTAGTTTTCTTGCCTAAACCTTGCCAAGTTGTTTCCTGTGAAGACGGAGGTTTATTTTGAAAAGACTGGAGCAGAAATTGACATGTTGTTGGATATTCGTAGGAAAATGCGCAAAATATGAGGAATTCATTTTCGTAAGAGTTGCTCTGAAGCACAAGCTTTTTACAATCTTTCCGTGAACCCTGTCAGCTTCTCTGATAGTGTTCATGTCCGTCATGCGGACTTACAGTCATGTGGCTCCCAATGCTCGTTCTTCTTCCCGCAGAACATCTGTATGAGCCACTGTCAGAGGCCCTTCAGTTGAATTTAAAGCAGGGCTTCTTTAAACACCTCCTTCTTTTGCAAAAACATGACCTTCAGTTAACATCCAATTTTTTTTTCCAGAAAATTATCTTTTTCTTGCTTAAGAAATAAAGTACATAAAAGCTACGTGACCCATATCAGCACTATCATTAAAGCCAGCATTGATGAAAGAAAAGGAATGAAAACATAGTTTTGTCAAATCTCTATAACCCGAGTATTGTGCATCATACTGCAGGTGTCAAGTACTATAGTGATAAATAAATCCTCTAAAACAGATGGCAGTTGTGGTAGGTGTTAGAGTTAAGTGCATCCAAAGCCCATGACAGCAGTCATGTGTGTTTATTGCTGATAAAGTGGTCCTGGTTTACCTTCTTAAAAGAGCAGTTTTACGAGAAAATAAATAAATAAATAAATAAAATCCTCACATTCCAGTGAAAACACGTAAAGAGCTTTCCTTTCAGAGACAATAGGACTTAACCTTTATAGTTCCATCTCAGATAATTGAAGTAAACAGAGGTTTGTGATCCAAAAGGGGCGGAAAATTGCCATCAAATTTCTGGAAACAGCTTGTGCAACATAATGGGGTCAGTGCACTTTAGCACTCGGGGAGCTTATTTGCTTTTGTTTATTGGTCATACACACTTTGGTGGATTACATGCATGAGGGTGAAGGTAATGATGACAGCATTTTCATTTTGGTGTGAACCGTTCCTTTAAGATGGTTGCGAGCTGCCTCATATGGAGGCTTTTTCTCCGTGGCTTCTTGTACTGCTGTAGTCGGCTGTTTCTGCTTCCTGCCCTTTCTTCTTCTCTGCCTCCCTCCTCCATTTTTCTTCTTCCACTGTTGCGGTTATAATCCCTACTTGCATTATTCATTTGGATACACAGATCAAATAAATATACATTCTTCCTGGAAGGGGGGACCTTCTCTGTATATAACCACTGTCTCGTTTTATGTTTTATTTGCTTTTTTAAAAGCCACAAGAAGTGAAACCAGAGAAGCTGGCCCTTTGATCTGACCACAATGTTCATATTGCAATATTGTGTTGAGGCTTTTGTACAATAACAGCTTTTTACAATCTTTTTTTTCAAAAGTGTACATATATCATTTGTGTGGGTTTTCTTTTTTTACATACTGTACATGAAAAACAATACATTGTTGTACATAGTTGTAGCAACATCTTTGTGCCCTCAAACTGTCATGGGGTCATCTTTAACTTGACAGATTCAAACCCACTCAACTCCAACCATCCATCTACCATAGAGGTTTTGGTTAAAAGATTGTTTTTCCCTGCACACTAGGACACAGAGCTAAAAAAGATGGAAAAACGTGCCTTAGAAGCAATATCTCTGCTGAAAAGGAACACGTGCTGCACTGCCGCGCATATCAGCCTCCCTGCCAAGGCATCTGGTTGTTGCTCATTAAACAGTGCAACAACCGTTATTCAGTTTGGAATTATTTCTGGAAGAATAGCAACAATTAATCTGTAAATGAATAGTTTTGTTATCAAACTGGATAGCATGCAACATGCTTGTGTTTCCTATCTGTTGCTTGAGGAACCGATCAAATCTTGTGCACACAACTTCAATTACCAGCATCAGGGATTGTATTTTATCGACAACTGTCAGAAAAAATGTTCAATTCGGTACACTTGTGTATTCTTGAGGTAGCCTCCTACAGTATAGGGTATGGACAATCGATACTGACCATAGCACTATTGAGAACATATATTATTTTGCCGACACTTGGTTTTGCACACTGACACTTAAGAGTAGACTTTAAAAAAAAACATATTGATTGCGTGTCAAAAACACAGTATGAATCAGGCCTTGGATATGTCTGCACTCTGTATTGACCACATTACAGAAACACTTCCCTGTAGACAGTCTGATCCATTGGGTTTTTCTTCGTGATATGCTTGGAATAGCAATTTGATGCTCTATTTGACTGAACATCCTCTCCACAAGCAATCACATACAGTATACAGTTTGTGATAGTATGGATTTTTTTTTAAACAGTTTTATAGTTTCTGTCTTTCGACTCAGACACGCTTGTCAAAGGAAAACGACTCTAAGATCTCTGCTTTGTGTTAGGCCAAGTCAATATGTTCATTCAACTAATTCATACTGATATTGAGACTCAACAACACAATATGCACACTACAAAGGCTGTCATTTTTTAATACTGTGAATATATTACCATTTGTTTTGGCGCCTTTTCACACCTGAAAGTCCGAACCAAGGTCTGAACCAAGGTTTGTGTTTTTGCTTTATACATTTAATCCGTTTAGTTTTGGTTTCACTTTGCAATTATGCGAGCACAGTAAAGAACCATACATGACATACCTACGTCCAGTCGTCATCACCTATGAGAGCTGCGTCTCTCTTTACTTGCAGCTGATTGGTTTGTAGACGGGCTCTCCCATCCTCTCGTATCCTCTCTCTCTCTTCCTCTGAGAAATTAATTGAAAAGTGTCATCGGATCAAATGTCAAACATTTAGTCTATGTTTCCATACAACTAAATTACATTCTCAATTACGTTTGGAGCGAAACTTATTTTGTCATGGATTACGTTTGTCATTGACGTATCACAAATACGTTTGTTATGATAGTCCGCGGAAGGCCGCTGCAAGTGACGTAGTACAACGAGCGACGCACAGAGAAGGCGATGTAGTATATCGAGCGACCGTTAATGAAAGTTACGTGGAATAATAACATTATTGAAAGTTACGTGGTATAATAACGAGTATAACAAGCAAGAAAGTCCACTTCAGGTGGATGGGAGTGGTGGTGGATGGGTCAAACTAACACCGGACTTTCCACCAGGAGTCATTTTAGTCATTTTAAGCCAAACCATGATGTTTTTTTACTGAACCTAACTAAGTAGTTTTGTTACCTAAACCTAAAGTAGTAGTGTTGTTGGATTTTTTTGTTTTGTTTTGTTTCAAATTACAACATTAACCATGTGTTCAAAACTGTTTAAAACTGTGACCATAATCCAGGAGAAAATATGTTTCCTTCCAAACATAATTAAGAATGCAGTTTAGTTGTATGAGAACGTAACTTTGTTGGAGACAGGGTTGTCCTCTCCCATGTGTTACCGCGGCTCATTTTGCTTTGTTGCATTTTTTTAATTTTTTCCAGTTCTGATGATAGCCTACCAGAACTTCCTTTAATTTGTCCAAAAGTCTGAACCATCGTTCACTTTGATCCGGACTAAGAAAACCTCTTCTCGTCGGATCAAGGTTCGGCTGTTTGGTCCAAACCATAATCCGCGAGAGGTTTTACATCTGTGATTTTGGAAAGATGTCCAAAAGTCCGGATCAAACGAGGTTGGTGGGAAAGGGCCCTTAAATGCCAGCAGAGATGTATTCACAGTGAATACACTGACCGAGTCTCCCTATTCAATGTTATTTTAGATTTAACTGCTAGCAAAACTTGCACATGTCAAGAATCACAGCTATTGTAGTTTCATGTATTTCAAATGTTATTGGCAAACTGTATTATTCACCTGCTGTTTACAGCCTTACAGATGAGTTGGAGTTATTTAACATTTCCTCTATGTGTAGAGAGCACTTCATTGAGCGGACTGTACTACAGCCAATTTTAAAATTTTATAAACTAGAATTTTGAAGCACATACCATCCATCACTGCTTTATTGAGCTGTGCGTGTATTCCCATAATAAACTCTTTTTGGCAGTGCTTTCACCATTGCATTGGGAAATACAGCTATAAAGCAAAAATGTTATACATTGTAAACCACAATTGGAGAGTCTGTCAGAAAAATTACAATAGGATGTTGTTTTTTTTCATATTGTGCAGCCCTGTTTTTCACATTATCCTTACTTTCATGTATTATAATTTACTTTAAGAGGCTTAAATGGCATGTAGAAGAGAGATGAGTGGAAAAAGTCCCTGAGCGCTACCTGGAGTGTGTTGTTTTTTTATTCCTTCCTAAACCACATGTCAAAGAGCCACCCATTAATGGAGGACTTTACCCTGCACTCCTGCTCCGCTGACAAAAAAGCAAAATGAGGATGGATGGGTTATTTACTTACAGAGAGATAGCGTTTGCCACTCCAGCTGATATAAAGGGATGTGCTACTGCACTTCCTTGTCATTAGTTGGAAGAACATCAACAATGCCTCCCTAATTATTGTCGGTATTGTGTCTGTGAGTCATTTCACAGTTACCCACCCACTCCATAGCGAGATGATTTAATGTTAATAAGCACTGCTATGATGGAACAAACACTTTTAAGGGTGATGTTATGTGGGAAATGGATGCGCAGTGAGCATCTGCTCGGGGCTGGAGAGTGAGCGTGTGTGTGTGGGAAGGGGGTACAAGGAAAGGTGATATCTGTAGTGCTAATGTTGCACATGTACACAGATTGCCATATGTGCCACAGTGCAGCTAACTAAATCCTCATTTGCAGCAAACCACTTTAGACATTGTTTTTTTATATTTTCTGTCAGAAAAAGCAAAAATGAGAAGATATGAATTCTGACCGTGTTTATTGCCAGTTATTTCTGTAACTGTCTTTAAACAAACAAACACTGTTCCAGTCTGCTTTTCCAAATATTCTGACCATGCAATGTGAGCGCCATTGAAACTCACTGAGTGTAAATGCTGATTTGCTGAATGGTGTCACTCACATTAATGCCAACTCTTACCTCGAATTCCCATTTCAACGAGTCTATAACAATTTATGTCAATCTTATTCAGCAGCTGCCTGGCAAGTTGATTGTGATAACGCTGCTCATTTATGGCTGAAAACACATGGAACCTTTTAAACTGCGACTTGAGTCATGCAGTAATTAAACGCAGTCCTGTGGCAAATTAAACCGGTTTGTTCGCTGCCAAATGCGGGGAAAGAAACGTGAAAACTCCAACAAAAGTTTTACTGCTTGAGATTCATGACAACATGAGACACACTTGACAGACGCAAACAGGATTTGTCAGCCCCAGCGAGTGGTGTCTGGGCTGCCAGCATTAGCGGTGACAGCCGAATGTCACTCTTGATGCTACGCCGCTAAGTGGGAATACGATCCGTTACCCGGATTGTTTTTGACTTTGTCGTGGGCCGACTGGCCACGGAGGTAATAGTGGTGAGCTTTACGGAGCAATCCTGTCAGATGGAGCTCAGTTTGACTGCTGCCCAGCCATCATTGTTGGGGTTTTCAGTTGTTACATCTCAGCTAGTTTGGCAATATAATCAATACAAAGAATTGGAGCAGTTAACTATCTCGGACCAATCTTGTCTTTTAGCTCATTATATCTTAAGACAGTCAAACAATAAATTATTTTACTTTTAGTAAAGTCTTCATATGTAAATGTGAGGGGCAACCACTCATATAATACATAACACTATCTGTCAAAAAAATATAATAAACTAAACATTAAAACAAACCTCTACAACCTTTCCAGCGTACAAAACATCCATCAGGTCAACACCGTCAAACGCAACATCATGGAACAGTCGCTAGCTCCCACGACTGGGTAATGGATTGCTATCATAATTGCAATTATTGCAATCATTGCGTTGACCTCTCACCCAGACAAATGTGGATATGCTTCCATCTTTATTATGAAAGCCGGACAGGGTTGTGGGGTTAATGCTAATGCTAAGGAAACAACACTGGAAAAATTGCAGAAAATATTTAATGCAACCTCTTCCCACTCAAAACGATCTAAATGTATTAACCTCATCACCTTGCACCTAATGGACAATTATCTATTACAATTATACATATTTTATCTCTTAAATGAAAATGGACAAATCAAGCACAATTTTAATCGCACATCTGCATATTAATCCTCTACTATACTAACTTTGCTCTTCCCAGTGTTCACACTATCTACTGTATCTCATCACTGCCAGTCATATTGGTGTTTTAGGCAGGACACAAGTATCCTACCAAATCTTTGTACTCCAAACCTTTTGTCACCTCAAGTGATGTTGAGAGAAAAGTAGACATTTCTTTGTCTCTATTCTCTGTCTCTAAAATCACTTACACTGACATTATTTGCTAAGACACTCACAGCTGTCAAGATTTGAAGTAGTGTTTTCGCTTTTTGGAATCTAAGATGACTACCTTAAAGAGAACACAACCACAGACCAGATGAAACACTTTATTGTGAAACTTTAACACAGAACAAAAAAATGGTGTTCTTCTATTTCTGCTTTTGCTGTACCAATTGATTATTTCTTCTACTAGTGTGACCCATGTGATGCAGTGAGGTGCATTCTTTTATCAGTTTAAAGGAACAATGTGTAGGATCTGGCGGTATCTAGCGGTGAGGTTGCAGAATACGACTTCTCCCGTGTGCCAAGCGTCTAGGATTGCTACAATGGGTTGACGCAAAAACGCAAATGGCCCTCTCTAGAGCCAGTTGTCGCGAGAATAGCGTGCGCAGAGTGTGTGCGTAAATGGGAAGTGAGTGGTGAAGCAAGAGAGAGAGAGAGAGCGACGGCAGCGAGTAACGTTATCATTATTGTAAAGTTACAGTGTTTGGTTTGTCCGTTCTGAAACATGGCGGTGCAACATGGCGAACTCCGAAGAGAGAAGACCCGCTTCCTATGTAGATATAAACGGCTCATTCTAAGGTAACGAAAACACAATTATTCTTATTTTAAGGTGATTATACACTAAAGAAAACATACTTATCAATATTATATTCAATTTCTGACAATAGATACCCCTAAATGTTACACACTATTCTTCAAAGGGACAGTGTGTAACATTTGGCGGCATCTAGTGGTGTGGTTGCACATTGCAACCAACTGAATACCCCTCCACTGTTCCTTTAAATAATGAACTAATACGATGACTTACTGCACTGCAGGTTTCTGTAGTGCTGAGCGTTTTCTCTACATCCCTCTCACTTTCTCTGATTCCATTTCTGGATGTCTGTCAGCTTGTAAAACTGTGATCACATGGTTCATCAGAGGTGTTTGAAATGCATTTCACACTCTTCATTCACTTCAAATCAACCACTTTCCTCTTTGCACCTTATTTATCATATCAACGAACTCTATAAATCGCCCACGTCATTGGTGACGCATTACGAGAAATCTTGCCATTCACTTGGTCTTAAAACACCATATTAAAGCACACAGGTGACATGTTATTAGATTTTACCAAGGGTATGACTCTTTATTTTCTCATTTTGCTGAAATTCTAGTTATATTTTGTACTAAATTGAAATTGAAAATGTTAGAAACTAGAGCAAATCCGTCCTTAATCACTGGCTATGATCTGTGACCTGCTGATCCGCCTTAATTAAGTGGAGGTGTTTCTGTTAAGCCAGATTCCACTGCTAACTGAATATCTAACCCTTACTATACTAAAGGTTTCTGGTAAAAGTAACTATATAAAGTAACTTATATAGCAAAATATAACATGGTGGCTGGATTTTAAGGCCAGTCTTGGGTATTGATCACTTGTTTTCTTCCTGAATATACTTCTTGATCTTCACAGTGAGGTGGTTTCTATTGATATAAATTGGATGATTCCTGTGTTGGATGCACAGGAGAAATCTATTGCAGCTCCGTGTCACCTTGTGTCTCAGCAACAACACCACTGAAGAAGAAGTCTTTTTAAAGGGATAGAGCTATGCACCATTTCTTCTTAATTTCAGCTCTTTGAGTTGGCAGCGTTTCCTGCTGTGACAAGCCACTTAACAAATTGTCACTTGTCATAGAAGAACTATGTCTAGAAAACAATGTAGCCTGTGTGGCCTCAACCTCAGCAACAAACCCCTCTACTCCACTCTGTACTATATGAATGAATGCGCTGAGTTATACACATATTCATATATTAATTGACCATTTATAGTTGATAGAATGGGTTTGCACACTATTTCACTATTCACCTTAACTGATAAAAGCAGTCTATGCAGGATTAAATACATCACATGTTTAGGTTTCGATAAATAGGTTTTATAAATGAAGCCCAGAAAAGCCGATTATTAGACGCTGTTGGTCAATATATTTGTTTTTAAATGCAGGCTACTATTGATACATATTGTGTTATTGATTTTATGTAATTTATACTGTGTGATTGGATGTGTGTGTGCATGTAAAACATTTCATTGATGTCCAGATAAGCACAGCGTAGAAACAAAGTGCTGCTAATGATGAATGAACGGAAATATTACATGAACACATTTCCCACAACCCAAACCTCATATTCTATATATGTGAACAGACACATTAATATGTGTCTTTTGATATATGCATATGTATCCTCCTCCCCATATATGTGTGTGTTGTACTTGTTCGTCCTGTGCACCGGCCCTTCTCTATCTCCACTGAACACCTTGAGGTCACAGCAGCCCTATGCTGGACAGGCTGGCTGGTTCCCATTTAGATTATGGATGGTTATTACTGCCTCCCGGCTGTCAGTCAGATTAAACCAATATGTCCCTCTTCGTGCAACAGAGAGGACCTTCTCCTGGGAAGGAGGAGGTGCCATTTAAATAAGTCATCTCCAGAACCCTCCATGTTTTACAAATGTATTAGTGCAGTCCAGTCTCAAGATGCATCCATGTGTCAGGTATTTGTTGTACAAAATGGAACAATGTGTGAGGTAAAATGTCTATCTAGGACTATTACATTGTCTTACACTCTTGGCACATGGGGTTAAAAACTACTGTAATAAAAATCAAAAGAAAACAAGCACATATGCCTGTGGTATTCCCATGTAGCACATTCAGTCAATGATATAAACTCATTTGTAAGCTGAATAATTTAGTTGTTAAATAATGGAGAAAATGATCGTACGTTGTTTAATGTTATGTATGCTCACAGCTCAAATATGTGGATGGGGTTTGGTTTTCGCCACTTTTTGATGATAGACATTAAACTGAACTGACTGTTTAGTGTTTATATCATAGCACTTTTTTGAGATACAGTATGAAGCAAGCACACCCGAGTGGTAAATCGTGATTGTTTGAAGATTCACTATAGATCTGTTTATAGCCCTTCTGCTGAGGGAAATGTGCTGCTTTTGCTTTGATGACCACTTTTATGGGAAGGGAAATTGAAAGAGATTTGTTGTGTGTTTTTTTTTCCCCCATTTGTCTTTATTATTGAGCGCACAACCAGAATAGTACTGCTTTCCTACTATGTGATGTTTTTTTGTTGTTGTTTTTACTGGCTTTGCAAGTTGCAACGCAATATTAGAAGTATTTACACCAGATGTGTGTGGCCTCGACAGCAGGGTGAGACAGACAATTAATTATTCAAAGCCAGTCTGTGAAGCCATTTATTGATTCCCTGACTAGCCCCCTCTTTGCATCCTTTCTGGAAGGCATGGTATAATGATATTTCCATGACTAGATACAATAGTAAGAAAAAAAATAAAAAATAAAACTGTGTTGTGCTGCATGGAAACACCTTTTGAATACCCACTTCTAAAAACAACCCATATGGCCGTTGCAAAAACTATACATGCCTGCTCTATGGTTAAGATCAGGATAAGATTAGGCATTGGTTAAGGTTAGGAAACAACACCGTCATGGTCAAGAGAAATCAACATTGATTGCCGGACCAGATGGAGCATGAACCGTGCTGACATATTTCAGAGTCATACACCTTGTTGACCCAACCACCTATCTCGACTTTCTCCTTAAGCCTCGATCATACTTTCCGCAAGGACGGTCGCACAGACATGAGCTGACGTGGAATTGTGAAGAGGAAACGTTTGAACGTTTCTCCTCGCGGCAAACCAACATTCTCAAAGCTCCTCAATGTTCTCAATTTTTGCCACCCATCCGAATCCGCTTAGTTTGAAAATTTTGGATGTGCATGGACAGGTCGCACGGAACCCCCGCGAAGGATGTGGAACGCATAAATCACGCTTTAAAGGCCTTTACACACCCGGGTGTTGAATAAACGACACGAAAATGCAAAATAGTCGCCTGCGAATATTATTTGTATAGGGCTTTTATTGTGAATGGTTTGGACTACGAAGCCTCCGTGTTTTTGTTGTTGCAACTCAACACGTTCCGCGCAACATGATTGGTTGATGCCTTTTATTCGCAGTGTGAAAGCTTAGTAAATCAACCTTGTTCTGGGAAAAAAAAAAAAATTGCTTTTTCGCTGCATAATCGCATTCTCTGTGAAAGTATTCATGACAAAAACGACATTTCAAAAAAATATATTGACATGCAAATTAATCTAAAAAATAAAAAACGCCACATTGTCACTTTATCTCTGATACTTGGAGAAGACAGTTAATTTTCCTGAAAGTGTACACATGCGTCCTTCTATGTGTCTCATCAAGGCTGAATTGTCTACACATCACACGTATGTGAGATTAAGCCAGTTTTGTCTGCGGTGTGTACCGAGGGTTTTACCCAATACAGGCGACCAACTGAGCAGTTAACTGACAAGTGTGCTGTTTCTCTATTTCAGTAGAGACAAACACTCTTCTCATCTTCTAATATATTCATTAAATTGGAAGTACATGTTCTGTTGTCAGACAACAATAGATAAACATTTCCACTGGAAATAACTCGTGATGCAACTCACATGGGGTGTTTTGACTCATTTTAGGGAACAACAACAATTGAAAGCATACATTTTGCCAGCCCAGTGCGTTGTACAACTAACGCTAAGAAGTTTATGCACTCATGATTCACCACATCGGCACATACAACACAAAAGAAACTCCCTTTTATACGCCTCTATCTTCTCAGCATGTGTATTTGTGTGAATAGTTGTCTGCACTCGGAGGCATGTTTTCCTTTTCTTTGTGAGTGTGTAATTGTGTGTGTGTGCACTATATACATTACACTCTGTGTCTGTGTGGGCTTGCATGTGCATGTCTTGACCCCTACGGTAAGAGAGGAGAGGAAATGGCAGAGAAGAAAACCGCACCAAGTGAAGCGTGGAATGTGCTTGGTTTTGGGATTACATTGGCCCACGTACGTGGGAAAACACAAAGGGGAACATCGACTGCCAGACAGATGAGAGGTTGGGAAAGTGTACTTGGCTTTAGCTCCTTGTGACTTCAGCTTTGTCTCACAGTTAAAGAAGTGTTAAAGGCTGCGGTTCACTCTTTAATTCCGTCTGTTTTTCACAGTGGTGTCTAAATGGAGTCTATTTTCTCTTCAGTTTGCAGCTGTCGAGAAAAGACTCATGGCTGCTGTCTTGAGTTGAAATAATTTGTTCCAGGGGTGTCCTTTGTCAAAACAGTCAGCTCAGCTCCTCTTGCTACACATTTAGTAGATACACTGAATGCAGACCCCCCAGAAATAAGGTACCACATTAAATTAGATTGGCAATATAAAAGTTTTTTAAAACCCTCTGAGAGCACTTTGTGAAGTGATTTTATTTTCACATCCAAAGACACCACGGGGAATGCAGACTGACGGAGCGCACTGATGTTTGGTTTGTGGAGAGGAGAGAAAAATCTACTCCCTGCATGTTCCTCTGTGTTATGATTGGAAATGAGACTTGATTAGTTTTCTAAGATGGATTTGGATGCATTTGCAGCTGCAAGAAATTCTGGCATCCATAACTGTCTCCCTGTCCGCCTCATGATCTATGTGGCCTTAACGCTCTCCATATGCTAATACCTGATTAGTATGCAACGCTGTGGATGAAAACATGTACATGACATTGAATCATACTGTAATTAAGCTATCCCGCTCATTGGTAGGCGGTATCATTAGCTAGTGAGATATAACAGAGCACCAAATCCCAATGCATTCATGTTTGTCCATCCATCCAACCAACCCATCCAAGGGAATCTCTGATCATCCCCAACAATAATGGCACCCCGTGCATCTGAAGCCCTTGGTCTTTTGCCTCTGGAGCTGTGTCCAGCTTTCAGGCACATTTTTCAGAGCAATTTTACGAATGATGATGGAGATGGAGGGTTGTGGTAATGATGGCAGACATGCCAAATCTCAGCCAACGGAGCTGGACTGGGGGCTTAGGGGATGCAGCAAACAAGTATGTATGCCACAGGGGCTAATCCTACACTGGTCCAGAATGATGAACACATATTAGTCAAAGGCCACCAACCAGGATGTAGCATTGTATCTGAATGGGGGATGGGCTGTGACACAGTGCCAGGCTACGCTTCGTGGTGGCAGTGTGTGGAGGAGTTGTCTTGGCAGGATGTTGCGCCCTACAGGTAGCAGGTGTGTCTGGCGTTACACACTACATACTACATGCTTCCTTGGATTACATGTGAAATGTTACTGCACATATGGTACAGTTGTGCACAGTGCAACAAATAATATAGTTGAATCAGCAGTGTTGTATGCAGCTGAATACTGTGACATAGTTGTGATAAAGCTAATATATTTTCTTCTCTCCTCCCCCTCCTCCCTCTCTTCCTCCTCTGTGTCTCAACAGCAGCAGATGGTGAGGAACCAACTTCAGCAGGTGGGAAATTTTTATGCTTGGTAACGTGATTTCCCTACATTTGTGTGTATGTGTGTGTGTGTGTGTGTGTGTGTGTGTGTGTGTGAGGAAGGGAGGGAGCTCTTTCACTTTCTAAATCTTGGCCCTTCCTTCCTTCATTACCATTCACTAATTCCTGTGTCGGCTCACTGATCATGCCTGGTCAGCAGCCCTCATGATTATATCATTTGGTAGTTCAGTTCATAAGGCAGTCCTATTTGAACCTCTTGTAATAGTGCGACTGGTGAGAAATAGCTCGTCTTTTGTCTGGGACAGATTTTTGAGATTTTTTACAGAACCTCACAGTCCATTTCAGTCCAGTGATTGCTTTAGCTTGATTGCTTTTCTGAATAACTGAGCATTTTCCGTAATTTCTGCAGCTGTTTTTGAAAACCACTCCTAGTGTGTTAGGGGGCGTAAGAAAGTATTGATACACATGAGTATCCCAATATTATGTTTTGGGATTCTGTATCGGTTCTCCAAAACACTGTATAGATTTTTAATTAACCTCTTAAAAATCTGATGGACCCGGATGCTATTCTGTCTTTCGGAAGTTGTAGCGGGCTCAGTTTTTAAGTTAGAGTGAAGGTACTGACATCATATTAAACTAAAAAAAAACTAAGAAATCCATTGGTACCAACCATGTCATACTAGCTTGTCAAGAAGGAGGTTAAACAACGCTCCAAACCTGCACTTAATTTTGGCGAAGAAAAACTCAGACTCAAAGGGGTCCCTTGACTTCTGACCTCAAGATATGTGAATGAAAATGGGTTCAATACAGAGCCGATCCGAATGCTTCAACACTTCGAAACTTCAACCGTTGCCATGGTTATCAACCTCCAAATCAGTATTTGAATGCTTCATTTGTATTTGCTTTTTGTATGTAAGTATGTAATAATAAAGTATAAATCCCCAAATACCCCTTGAAATAAGGAATAATCCCACCATATTACTCATTATTCATATTCAACATTAATTGTTATTAGTAATTTTCAGACGAATACCGCTGTTTGTTGTGTGTAGAGGTGTGTGTGTGTGTACAGCATCCAGTGCACTGAAACGTTGGAGATGGAGACGAACAGAAGAACTTGTCAGCCTGCCGTGCCTCGAAACTTCGAATACCTTGGAATATTACTCATTGAAGCTTCGAAGCCCAAAAAATGGTATTATGGACAGCCCTAGTTCAATATGTGTGCTACCCATGAGACTCCCCTTTACTTTATGCTAATTCCTTGCAGTTTTATACATGCAGTACATTGCCTATTCTAAAATTTGAATATTTCTACATACTGGGGTCCCTGAACTGTCTTAAAATTACATAAATTGGGTATGACTGGAAAGCTAAGACTCTTGTGGATCCAATGAGCCCAATTGTATTCATGTGTGATGATGTTAGTCCCCATAGTAACCATTCCACATAGTGACTTTTCTTTTTATTCAGATGGTAGTGTGTCTTTATACTATGACAATGATGATATATTTTATATAATATATGCATATATCGCCAGCAATTTCCCCATCTCAAAACCTTACTGTATTGTATCTAAAGTAGAATGCATTGCATCCTTAAATGCACGCCATTAGCATCACTGAATGTACATTGTATCCGTTCCCTACGGAGCGCATTGAGTTGTGCTGCTCTTAGTGTTCGTAAAGTAAATAACTGTGAATTATCATACAGAAACTTCTTTTTAAAAACATCTTCCTTAGAGACCATATTTGGTATTCAGAAGTACTGCTTCTCATTATCGAAAGAACTAATGTGACGAGAGTTTTATTACAAAAGCGAGACCACAGAGGACAACAGTAAACAAGAACCTGATTTATCTTCATCAGTGATATAATTAAGATGTCACTTCACATCCCGGGGAAGTACCGCGACTGAATACAAACTTCCTTCTTCCAAGTGCATCCTCAGCATCTAATTGTCTTCGTCTATGTTTCTTTCATCAATATTCATCTCTGCTGGTTTTATTTGAGATCAGATGGGTTAAAACAAGGATGATTTATTTAGATAAGACATAATACACCACAAATCAAAGCGGTTTGTTGTTGCAATGCTAAGCTTAGCGTAATCTCAGACTCTAATCAGTTAGTCGGGAAATAGAAATGTAAACGCATGTATACACACACTTGCATGCATAATCTGAATATATATTTGCTACTATAGAACAAAAAACGTTTCAATTAAACTAGAAGAGAGTATTGAAAAGTTGAATTCAACGGAAACAAAACTTACTAATAATTGAAAAATTAATTAAATTAAAATTAAATTAAGAACTTTTTTACCAAAGTCAGAATGCATAATTAAAATCTAGTTGTGTGATGGCATAAATGTCACACAAAAGACAAACTATAGAGCTTAAATTTTCCAAACTCAACATTTAATGTAGACACACAGTATGTCACCCCCACTTTTATATTTTTTTAGCATAAAGATATTGTTTGAATAATTGCAGTGAATCCTGTTGTCAGTCTTTCCAAAGCTGTCTCTTCTATGTACTGTACACGTTTCAGATAACAGAGAAGAATGCAGCAAAACAGCACAAGAAATAATGATCGGATCTGAAAATGACTCGAATTAGGTGCGACTTGTGACCACTGACCTGGAACTGGACTTAGAGGAAAATAGGACAGGGCGACGCGGAAGATCAAATTACACATGACAGCTTTGAAGAATTTAGCATATCAGCTGCTATTTCACAGCCTTCATATCTTTAATCTACATATTCACATCCTTTGTCTGCACACACATGAAGAGGACTTTTCTTTAGCACATTTGGCCTGTATTTCTTTAGCTCCTGTGTCTATGTCCATGCTGATGTATTTTAGTAGTCTATAAACATTGGCCCACTATCTACATGGCATCTGAAGCTGCTATTAAAATTGAAAGTTTGAGGTTGAGAGAGAGAGAGAAATTCTGCTTAGCGTGCTAAACATGACAGAATATTGGATTTCATTTTATCCTCTGCCCCAGTGGAATAATAAAATGAGGAAATTGGCTGCATTTTATCTACATGAGGTTGGATCCTTTCTTTACGTCTAGGAAAGTCTGTTCATATCGTACCAAATGGAAAATTCTTGATAATAAAAGTACAAATGATGTGGGTTACTTACTGTACCTTTACCTTTTTTGCTGCAAAACAATCCCACAGAGTAAAAAAGCAATGGCTGAACTGAATGTTACACTGACTAATAGTGAGCATAGAGTCGGCCTACTGTAAGTGCCTCACCTTCCTTGTTGTGTTTTATGGTGTAGTAGGAGACTGTAATTTAATATTACCTAGTGACATTATACACTTTAATTGTTTTAATTGATTCTTAAATTTGAGCTTGAATGTTAAAAAGCTTCAGTGGGCAGAATGTTTTTGGCATTATTACAATTATGCTGAAAGGTTATTATTCCATAATAACCTTTCAGCATATTGTAATTCAAGTGTTCTGAGAGAAAACTAGACTTCTGCACCTCCTCATGGCTCTGTTTTAAGGCTTTAAAAAATATATTCCATGACGGGAGACTTTGGTCAATCAGGTAATTTCAGAGAGAGAGCGTTCCTATTGGTTGTTCAGTCAACAGAGGCAGCTGTCAATCACTCGCTAAATCCGATCAAATTGTCAAACTAGGCAGCGCTGATAAATATGAATTATTATTCTGTTAGTGTAATGACTATTTCTCACCTCAAATGTTTTCAGAAATATCTTGTAGTGTACTGTTTAGTTGTAAAATGACAAAGTTTGCTCAGGTTGGTGGTGCTTGGTATTTCCTACACTTATCTCCACATGGCTGCCGGGTCACTTATGTTCACAAGTGATTGACAGCTGCTCAGAGTTGGCAGACTCCAGCTTGGCTCTGATTGGTTGTTTTCCTCCGGTCTGTGAAATCCTGCATATGCCATTAGGAGCACTGGAGGACACAGAGGCATGTGATTTCTTTCAGATTACCTGTCTTTACGTTTTAATCATATTTGCTCAAATTCTATCCACTGCAGCTTTAATGTGTTAAATGAGCGTCATTTCATTATTGAGTCTCATCAATCTGCTCAAAAATAATCTGCTCATAAAAGTACATTTAATCATATTTTCCCACCCTTTTTATAAACTGTAAGTGATTTTAATGGGCACTTTCATTTTATGTATCAGGAGACTCTAATACTCAAATATCCACATTAAGAGAAATGTTCTTCTTCAACATCCGTCCTCTCTGATCGCCACATGCTCAAAGCTCTTCAGTGGCTCTCAGCACCAGTACATATGTGAGTTAGAAGTAGAAAATTCATTCCTCTACATTGAGTCACTCAATATGACAATTAAAGACAAAGAGGACGAGAGAGTGAGATAGAGGGCTTTAATAGTGTTTCTGTCATCTCTTTGCTAATTCATCTGAGAGCTGTGTCTCTGTGGTGCGCAGGATGCGATTCTTTGAGAGGGCTCCACAAGGGGTCGGCTCCAGCTTCCACGCACCGACCGCAAATTGAACGTTTGCAAAGACCCACTGCAGGAGCAGCACAAATCACATCACAACAAATACTGTAAATGCACAAGCCCTGTGGTTTCATCATGCCACTGAGACCTCAAGTAGCATAATTGAGCTTTAAGGTTAAGTGGATAACAAACAGTCTCTTTGCAGAACAGTAGTCCTCCATTGAACAGGTTGGAGCCAGCCTCTGGTCACAGCTAATTTATCTTACCAAATACAATTTGGCTTTGATCATAATCATTATTATCAGGAAAATTACTTTTTTTTTTTTTCAGACCTTTGCCAGGCAGGTCACCGCTCTGACATTTTCATGACATTTAGTCTCTGACAAGACAACCTCCATTTCTCTCCATCTTCCAAGAACAATGCTGATCTTCAGTGTGACTTCTCCATTTGGATATTCCAAACCATTTAGTTTCTGCGTGATTCTTACTGCTTTCAACTCTCTTGTCTGATATTGTCAAATGCTGATGGGCTGGAATGGCAAGGGCACAGGAGAATAGGAGGCCAAGGACTCACTAAAAGCATGAATGTCTACGCCGACTCCTGCTGAGAGCACTGATGTAGTGTTGGTGGTGCGGTGCCAACTTTCATCAGTCGAGGTGAAGGATGGGTGCAGTGACCATGAGCCCGTGAAACCAGGGAAGCCATCATGGAGAAAGAGGCTGGGTTAAAATAGATTTGACACAATTAGGCCATGTCAGATTTCTCTATGATGTGGCTTGCTGCACATTCAGAGCTGAGGAGCTTCAATGTAAATTTCACTCTCTTGAAGCAGGTAAAATGTGCTTTTTTTTTTATAAAAGGTTAACAAGGTGGCTGATGAACCGGCTTGTTAACTCAGTACTGTGCAAGATGGACGAATTGGAACTGAAATTCAGAGTTGACAATTCAATTTTCTGGGCCGTTTTTCATTGACAGTCAATTAAATTATCTACTGAAGTATTGGGCGTAACTGAAAGAGTGTTGCTTAGTGGAGCTGTCAGCGACCAAGTCGAGTGCAGATGCTTGTTTGTGTTTAGTAAGAGCATTAGAGGCACTTCCTCCGCCGCTGCTGTAAATGGTCAGCTGGCCCCACAACCTGACCCACTTCACTGGGATCAGCAGAAATCTTTATCAAGGAACAGACAGTAATGCTTTGTCCGACCTCCTCGTGACCTCCACCAACACGGAGGTAGCAGTAGTAAGACTTCTTTCTATTTCCCTGCATTTTATTGTCAGTGAAAAAGCTGTAATACTGTATATTGCTAACATTTTTTAATAGAGGAACGTTTTCTCTGAGTCTCTTTAATAGAAAAACAGAGTTAACAGTTAATTATAACCCTCTTACGAAATCAAGTGAGCCTCTCAGCTGCAATGGTGCATTGTCAATTTTAGTGATGTAAACTAGTATTGTTTATAAGAGGCTAAATTATAAGTTGCAGTCTAATGTAATTAGTGTTTTGCTCGTACATTTGAAGAAAGCTAACATTCGTGACGGCTGTCGGCTAAGATGTGAAGAGCACATGTGGAGCTTTAACCCTGGAAATGTCAGGCGTTTGTGATTGATCTGCAAGGAAACAAAGGATGCTTTCCTCTGTTTAACCATTGGTCAGGTTTTCACAGCTGATTGATTGGACTCTCTTTCGCAGCCAGAAAAGAAATCACAGCGCTCGTGCCGGCCGCAACGCAGGCTCGCATCAATCACCGAGCGAGTCGGCTTGTACGGCGGAGCAGCAGCTGACATTCACACAAGAAAGCTGCCAGTGTTTCCTCCAGATATGCAACATACAGACTTGCATCACACAACCTGCTCACAGAGTGAAGAGAGCGTCCACTGACAGCCTGACGAGATCTCCTCAGATGACACGCAATGTCCACCTCGCTGCCTCTTCTTGCAAAGTTGCTTATTTTTTACTGAAAATGCTCAGTTGTTGCAGTAAATTGGTAAACTTATTTCTTTAAGGCATAAAATAACATTTTATTTCCCAAAGTTGAAATGCATAAGTGGAAAATAAGTGTTGCTGTCAGTTAGAAGCCTAGTATCTAGAGTGTAATTGTAAACGTCAACTTGTCAGACTGTTAGAAACAGACTTTTTTTGTCCAGCAGCCACAGATTTATATATATGTTGTGTTTATTTTTCCAGTAGGTTCTAAAATAGTTTTCGCAAATCTCAACCCACTGAGGACACGGCAGTAGCAAAAGCAATTAGGCGAGGTTAGTTTGCATTCTCTCAGCAGAATAGTTTTTTGATATAATATGCTGATTGGATGTCTTATTTTTTGTGAGTGCGCTAATGTAACTTCGGCATCCCATCCTGACTCACAACATTGTTGCAGTCCATCAGGTTTTGGCTTTTTTTTCAAAACACAGGGTGTAAAAATATGCAGTGTTTCCCCCACATTGTAGCACTGATGGTTTAAAATTGTCATCCAGCTCCATAAATCACACTATCAGTGAATCAATCTTTGTTGAAATATTGCTTTGTAATCTTTTGGAGCCTTTTATATCTAAAAAATGTCAAACTTAGCTGTCATACAGAACGCTCTCTGTATCTCTCTCTCTCTCTCTCTCTCTCTCTCTCTCTCTCTCTCTCTCTCTCTCTCTCTCTCTCTCTCTCTCTGTCTCTCTCTCTCACCTGGCATTAAAATGCGTTGGGTGATCGCATTGCAATCGGATAGTTCTTGACCGAATGAAAGTACAGGTGTAAATGCACCCAAAATGCTTTGAAGACAGATTGTGATCCGATCGGCAAAACCACCTCCGGAGGTGGTCAGGGACGCAATGTGACCATGTTGAACACTATTGTAAATGCAATTGCGTTTTCAGTCCACATGCAAATACTATGTGGGTGGAAATATGTAATGCTACAGTAGGGCTGTACCGAGTACCTTTTTATCTGGGCTACGAATGCTCTGTACTAATCAACAGTGAATATTAAAGCTTCGGCCATTGGGCTCAACCTGCAGCGCGCTCCGAGCGCTCCTCCGGTCACTGGACCGCAGTGCAGAGAGATCACCTTGGCTGCCATCTTTCGGTCGGCGCTCAGCATCTCCTCTCCTCATCTCATCTTCACATCTGTGTGTGCGAGTGTTGACATACCTCAAAGTCATGTTTGTGGGCCCTCTCCCCTTAAATGGCGGCGTTTTGAGGCTGATGCGTCCGCGCAGTATACGCACCGCCTCTCAGGCAGTTCCTGGCTGCAAGTTCATGCGTATTTATTGAAAACTCAATTCTGATTGGTCAATCACGGCGTCCTACGGTCTGTTATTTCTTCATAGTAGACCGTAGCTATACATAACAGACCGTTGCTATGGGCACAGTTCTGATGTTGGACTTTGGCGGACCGTTTTTGTGTCACATTATTTATTATTTCTTAAGTAAGTAGCCGTGTTATAAGCGGGATAATGTACAGCTAGTGGGTCATTGTTGTGATATAAAGCCGTTCAGGGCGATGCAAGACCTCTCTGTTTCACGTGCCGCATTGCCTTGTCGGGGTTTATTTCACAACAATTAACCAGATTACGGATCTTAATCGAATCTCAATTTGGACACAGGAGACACATTAATTCCAGGTGTAAATGTAATCAGGTTAAATCATATCTAGATCTGGATACGAGACACATTTTAATGCCGGGTGTAAAGGGGTTGTATCCTTCTCCCTCTTCCTCCACCTCTCCATTAGGGAGGCTGTCAGTGTGCCTTGGTGCGACTATAGATCATCACGTCAAAACAGCCCTGAAACCTGTCACCTCCCTCTCCCTCAGAGAGCAGGGCCTCTGTGAAAGCTATTATACGTTCCTCTGTTCAACTGATTAGCCACCGCTCTCATTATAACTGATACAGGTCCTGGCTTTGAAATGGCACAACTTCGATAGGATTAACTCGTTTGTAATTCATATCCAGAGGCCTTCTAAATCCAACGAGAGAACAATAATAAGCTTGCTTGTGGTGTTTATTTCTTTTCTTTACTGAGTTCATTTTCAGCCTATACATTCTCTGGGTTGGGGCTGGTCTTAAATGGTTGAGCAGATGATGTAGTATACGATTCAAGGCCGCGCCCGTTTACTTGACGTTGTCAAATTTTGTGCTCACGGCTTCTCATTTGTCAAATTGACTTAAGAGGGCATGATAGTCTCACCCTTGAGACTTCATCTTGTTGCTTATCACTTAAAATGAAATAAGAGACCTGTCAAAGCACAGTTTACCCATCAACCCTAAGATATGACTGTGAAAAGACTAGAATGGAAATTCTATCAAGAGACAGGAAGCTTACAAAAAGGCTCATGGAAGCGAATTTGTTGTGACAACAGACTTTTACAAGCTTCGGACTGACCACATGTTATCACAGAAACCACCAGACTTTCTTCTCACATCTGTATTTTAATGTTCAACATGTGCCGAGCTTTTTCCAGGTTTGCATTAATACCCAGCGGTAGACTTCTAAAGTTTTCCCATCCAATCTCAATCCACAAAGTTTTGACAGCTCTCGGTGCAGTCGTACACCTCGATGTTTAAAAGATGAGACAGCTATTGGCAGGCCCTTGAGTTATGAAACCAATAGCCCCTGCGTCAAGGCCTCATCATTTACATTTGGCCCCACGCTGCAGGTTAGTCCAAGGAAGATTTTAGATGGCAGTAATATGGCACCTTGTTGTGGGCACTGCCAATGAAGTAATATATCGCTGTGTCATATACATTTGGTTCTAATAACTTTAACTCAAAGCTGTGGTTATCACCGCTGGTCCCGAAAAGATAAAAATAGAATAAATTGAAGAAAAAAAATACACAGAAGAAAAAGTGCTCCAACTGAGTCATTAATCATCACCAGTCATTTAGTTTTTTTTAGTTTTGTTTTTGATTGAAATTCTTTTGTTTGCCAAATCCCCAAAGTGTGAATTCACTAGCGGCTGCAAAGCTACCCAGCGTTCACTACGCCCAAATATTAAAGAGAAAACAATGGTAATGATGAATGGGGTGCTGTACACACAGAAAGGATACATGTGCTTAGTGGCTATGAATATGAATTCCCTTGCAAATTAATGTTTTGCACACAAGCCTTTTCTCCACTGAGCTGTGCTGACCCTTGCACAGGGTGCGGCATACGCTCCCTTTGATTTTCAATAGGAAAGCTGAACTGTTGTAATCACTTTGGTGTGGAACGGCAACATGTGGAAACTTTCACAAAGTAGGTTAGCATTCAAAGTGATTGGAGGGATTCAGTACACTGAATCTGCAGCACAGCAAAAAAAGCAACTAACACACACATGCATTGATACATACTATGCAAAAACTAATACATTCATATATGACTAAAAGCAATCCTTGCAGTCTATACCCTACTTTATGAACTTTCTCATTTAATGGCAACATATAATGAGGAGTTGCTATCTCCTGGTGGTGATTTAAAAATAATTTATCATTAAAGGAATTCTGCTGAACATGTATACTTCTTAATCTTACACTTTTCTCCGCATTTTGTAGAGTTCACTTAATACATACACCAGTTAGTTGCCAATAAACACTCAACCAGTAGGCTTAGTAGTGAGAAAATGAGTCTACTTCTCTCTTGTTTTATTACCTCAGTAAACATTGAAAACATGAGTTTATGGTCTCAAGCGCTAGTTTCAAGTCTTCTTCAATACAGCATGATGTTCATTTAGTATATTATGGTCCCATTTAGAGTCAAATAGACCATAAAGCAGGGGATGCTTTAGGGTGTGGCTACCTTGTGATTGATAGGTCTCTACCACGGTGTTGTCCGGGCTGGGAGCTGTTCGTGTTTTCGTCTTACAACTTTAACCCTTTCACAGTGCGTTTTTAGTTCATGCAAGTTAATTATAACCTTTTTGGTCGCCTAAAAATGTCTTATTCAGTATTCGGTTGTACTTAGCTCCACCCTCATGTGTCACCTCTGGTTGCAAAAGCCAAAATGGAGATGGCCAAAATGCCAAACTTGAGGCTTCAAAACCGCAGTCCACAAATCAGTGGGTGACGTCACGGTGACTATATCCACTTCTTATACAGTCTATTATTTCAACATACGTCTTATACACACAGGGGCACCTTGAGAGTTAAAATGAACTTCACTGTTCAAGTTTTTATGTCTGTATTTGTATTTGAATCAAACATTAGTTTTGAATATTTAGTTATTTAGACTGATGCAAAGCTGGCCACTCAAAATGATCAAAGATTGATGTGATAGTTGTCTGCAGTGTTCCAGTACTGGCCACTATACTGCACCTTCTGTTATTTAGAGAAAAAAACTGCAGCACCAAGCAGAAGGTCAGTTATTAATTATCCAGCGTGCCTGTGCCTCATACCCAGCAGAGCACGGAAAAGTCTATGCAGTCACTCAAGCAAACACTGTTTTGCTGTGTGGAATAGTACACTATTGACAATTGGCCACATAAATTGGGGGATGCAAAGACCAAAACTAAGCTATTTGGCTGTCACCTGTTTGAAGTTTGAATTGTGCACAATAGCACAAATTTAGTTATATTTATTTAAAAGGAAACAAGTATTTCTATTGTACCAAATAAAGCACCAATGGCCTATTTTATGTTTTGGCATCGTTGGTATCACGTTCACGTTACTCCACTTAAAATCTGGTTATGCAATTCACTCTCCTGCACTCTCGTGTGTGTGTGTGTGTGCATGTGTTGGCATGCATGCTTTTCTGTGCATATAGGTGATAGTGCTCTACCTTGCAGCTATAGTCTGTGCTCTCCATTTAGCACTGTGAGGATGAAGTGTTGCCTCCCTGGAGGGGACGTATTCAATGATGTTTAGACTGTGCCTTGGGCTGCCCTCCGAACCACAGAGACCAGCAGCAGTCAATGAACGCCAGCCTCTCCTCGCTCTCCTGTCATCCTCAGCTCAGCCTGTCAAACTGTTATACTCATACACTGTCTCACAAGGTCCAACTATACACTAATATACTCTTTTAATTAGTTTGATTTAAATCACTTGCTGGGTAAAGGTTGTGTCGGAATGTTTTTTTTCTGTCTGTTAACATGGCAATGCTCATTTTATTCATGCACACTCTGGAATAACAGTGTGCTACACCAGAGTGATTCAGTTACCTTGAACTGTGTAAATGAGAAAGTAAAAGATGTAGCTCATTATCAGTGTCTCACGGCCGTAACACACTGTATTCATATTGGCACAAACAGACTTCTTAACAGTGTTTTACTCTCTTTATTCCACGCAGGTCCTTGCCATCCGAACCCTTGCCACAACAGAGGAACATGTGAGATCAGTGAGACCTACAGGGGTGACACCTTCATTGGTTACGTCTGCAAGTGTCCACCAGGCTTCAGTGGAGTTCACTGCCAACACAGTAAGTCAAACCGCTCTCCCCTCCTTGCTTTCTCTAAAAAACCTTGAAACATTTAAATTATCACAAAATAGAAAAAAAAATGAAATCAAAGTAAGTTTTTGGAAAACCTTTCTTCTTTTGCACATTTCCACAAAGTAAGCTTTGTCTGTTTGATCTGACAGATTTTTCCAACACAAATAATGACCTTGAGCGGTGAATAAATGTCAAACAGCTGACAGGAAGTAAATCGCTTTTAAAAGGACGAGTTCAGCAAAATGATAGTGGCTTTGGTTGAGAAAAGAAATGCTGAACTGGCTTTCTTTTGTTGAGCATGCTCTTAATAAAGGTTAGTGTCAGAAGGTTTTTGCTGCCTATGAGATAATACTTAACATTAGACCGGGGGCATTGTTCTCAAGCTCAGTACAATTTATGCTCTATCTTTAAACAGACTTTGTGAACTCTTAAGCCTTTAACGCCCTGAAACCGGGCAGAAGGATAATCGCTAACGCAAATGTGAGGTGCAAGCGAATTTGGGTGTGACCAACGCCAGAAAACTGCAAAAACGTGGACAAATGTGTCAATGCAACTGTGTGAGTGCCCTGCGGGGCGAAAGTAGACGTCTACTAGTGTATTTTGATGTTATTGAAGATATCTTACAAAGAAAGAAAAGCAAAGCATTGGGAAATCAGCAACATCGCTTTTCTGAAAACAACAAAAACTTCTATTGATTATTGTTGCAAAGCTTTCTCCAGCCTTTCTCCTGAAACTCCACAACACACAACTGGGCTCTTTGATTTGATCACGGCAACAGCAAGAAGCAGCCAGAGTGAGCTGTTGGGATATTTCAAAAAAGTCAAGTTCCTTTTTCTTTTTTTTTCTTTCTGAAGCCGTCTGTTTCACTTTTTACTGTTCGCAGCAGTTTTGAAATCAATTTCACAGAAGTGTCAAGGCTTGCTGGTGTTTATATCACTCGCAGTACCATTTACCAAAAAAGTCTGTCAGGAAGTGAAACCTAGTGAATATGTCCATTAATTTGAAAAAGGAAAATATGTCAGGTGGAACCAACATCAGCTAGCCAGCAGTAGAAATACACAGGTATAGCATCAAACCTATGCATTCATATCTTGCCTTAAAAACCCTCTGCACTTTAAACAAATCCCAGGATTTGGAAACAGCATGTAGCTCCTCGTCTGCAAGTGCTAAATCTTGCTAAATCCTGCAGTATGATATATAGGCCAAGTCCTGTGGCTGCCCTGCCAGCGGTGTGCTTGGCTGAGCATTGCATTAGCCTGCGCAGCACAGTTGTCCTTCATTTCATCGCAGGTGTGCTTCTAAGTAATGGATTTAATGTATCACGGTGCAAACTGTGCGGTGAGATGGATCATTATTGGTTTGAAAGAGAAAGAGGGATAAACACGACTAGAGGAAGAGGGATGTTAACCAATGCTTACAGAAACCATTTATATCTGTCTCATAACTCTGCAACACTTACACCAAGGTTAAACAAGACAGCAGTTTAGTGGTGAACTGATAAAAGGGGGGCTTTTATTTGAGGACAGTCAGTGTCAGTCATTATTTGTTTCCACATCATTTTTTTCCCTATTTAATGAAAACCCACAAAACATAAAAGGAAATGGAGCGAGTCGCTATATCAACGGCCTGTCATTGTGTTTGTCTCCAGCCAGAGTTGTGAGCAATTGGCTAGCATTCATGTCATAATTCAGTTATTGTTTGCTATTAAGCCCTTAGGGTGGTGAGAAACTGATTCGATATGGGCTGAATAAACATTAATGTCTGCTAATTTCCCTCACCTTCATTACAGTTGAATGGAAGAGAGTGGGTGTGAGAGAGAGGGAGAGAGAGAAAGAGAGGGAGAATTTTGTTAATAATCAAATCTAGCGTCTGGATAATTCCTGCAATTAAATGATAAAGGCATATTCATAATTGTTCCTTTGGAATGACAGCTTAGCTGGCTTTGTTATGGTGGTATAGTGTTGGCTTTTAATGGATGACAAGCTTACTTAAAATGATAAAAGCAAGAAAAAAAACAGAGAATCCTGTAGGATACAAGAAACAACACAAAACCAAGGGGCGTTTTAATCCTGCTGATCAATCTTAAAGGGATAGTTCGGGTGTTTTGAAGTGGGGTTGTAAGAGGTACTTATCCATAGTCAGTGTTAACCTGACCCGCCAGATGGTTTGATACACAGAACCATCTGAGAAGCCGTCACTGGAAACTGTTTGGAAAAGGGCAGGAACTTTAAAAAAATACTTGACAGGTGATTGGAAGAACCATCTGTCAATCAAACTCTTGCCGACGCCAGTCGGGAGAAGAGCGAAAACATCTTCTCCATCGAGAAAAGTCTTCTGTGCCGTTTATTGCTCTTCTTTCAATGAAGAAATACTTTCCAGTTCTGATATAACAGTTGCTATTGCAGCATCTACTCAAACCTCTTCACGAGCCTGCCCCCAGTTTGGAGAAGCAAACAGGAGTATCGACACGGGAGCAAAGCAATGTATTGCGTGGACAGGGTCGGTATCAAAACGCATTTTAGCCACCTAAAAGAAAGGCCCACCTAAAAAAGTTAATATCCGTTAAAGTGTATGCTATATCCGTCTTCAAAACAACCCGGACTATCCCTTTAATGTGTGTGTTATTTTAATGAATATCATGCAATCTAGTAGGTGGAACGATGCACTCATTTTCACTGCTGCTGGCAGTTCAAACTTGTACATAACTTTTTGGTACTGCATCTGTCAATACTATGAATTCATCAATACATGAATTAGTCTTCTGCTTAATAAGCTCACAGCTGTTGCAACAGTATGAACGTCTGCTGCTTGGAATCATTTCTAAAGTCCTTAAAGGAACAAACCTTTCACTCAGCATACAGTATATTCAGTATAAGTCGGAGCCAGGATCGTATGGTTTTGTAGGATTACCCTTTATCTTATGTGATATCTAATCCAGTGTTACTGGCCCAGATAAATGTTTGGCTTTGTATATATACTCTACAGATGTAATATAATATATGTGTGTGGGCCAGCCCTCTTTTTTTTTACCGTTGCTCTTACTGTCTCCTTGCTCCATCAGTGCCAAATCCAATTTCACACCTTTGAACGTTATCCTAAATACATGCACTACATATCCTGCCTGTTAAACCGCTTTTATGAAGCACAGCCAGGAATGATATTGCACATGGACAGCTAGGATAAGTACGAGCTATTTCAGACTTCTTTGATGGGCGGATACTGTATGCACTTAATGTTGTTGGCGGCTTTGTTTTTAAGATCGCAGCCGTCTATGACTCAACTTGAGGTGTTGAGATTTCCATATTTAGGCCCAACATCAGATAATCACAGCCGAAGGTGTTGGCAGTCACAGCAGCCATTAAAGTGAACGCTTCATGAGTTTGATTTCACTCAGCCACTTTATATGCAGCTAAATCTCACAGGGTCTTGTTTCTGTCTTAAAAAATATTGCTTAAATGTTCAAATACAAAAGTATCTTTTGATAGCTACATTAATAATGTGCTTGTGCTGAGTTGAGTTTTTATCCAATAGCATTGATTTAAAGGTCCCATATTATGCTAATTTTAAGGTCCATACTTGTATTTTGTGTTTCTCCTAGAACATGTTTACATGCTGTAATGTTAAAAAAACAACTTTATTTTCCTCATACTGTCTGCCTGAACACGCCTGTATTTACCCTCTGTCTGAAAACTTAGGTCCATGTTTACTTCCTGTCAGCTGATTTCATTCACATACACTGCAGCTGGAAATAAACTGAGATTGCAACCGAAATTCCATACAAACATGATATTTAGTACGCTAAAAAAGTATGTGAGATGTTTTAGTATGTCCGAAACCTTAGTATGAAACCAATAGTACACAAATTGCATACTATTTCCAGTGAAATATGACAGTATGCAAACACTGGACACTATGACGGCATAAATATCCCACAATGCAATGCATTAGTGACGACAACAATCATAACAGACGTTAGCAGACAGCTCTGTAACATCAATAACGCTTCAATTTAAGTGTAAGTATAAGTTTTCACTTTGCTAGGTGTAATATATATTTTAAATTAATTCAGACTTTGATTCTTACAAACCGTTGTTTTGGTCACATAAGGAAGGCACAGGTTACCATGGATACACATCTCCAACCGGCAAGGAGGCTCTTAGGAAGTGACCAAAAAGATACATACTACTGTTTATTCACACAAAAGTATGTTGAATGATAGTACACCTATTGGGTATGTGTACATATTATGTGATTTCGGTGAAAGTATGTGATATTTGTGACATCACAAAATTACAGAAATCCTGACAGCTTGTTTCAAAGGCAACGTTTCCGAATAGGGGCTAGGTATGGGTGTGTATTTCTCCATGGATTGAGTGTTTTTATATTTTTACAGTATTTATATATCACATAAACCTGCTTTATAATAAAAAAGACTATAAAAAGAATAATCTCACTTTATACAATATGGAACCTTTAAGGTTTTACTTTTGAAATAATACAAAGACAAAACAGTTGAATATTGATTTATAAAAGTTTTAAACCAGTTTTTCCAAGCCTGAGTCGCAACACCACCTGAGAAAACCAGGGTTAATACCAGGGTAATATCACAGCTTTTTTTATTAGAGCCCTTATTATCACAAAGTCATTCATCTTTGGAATGGTGTGGCGTCACGTCCCTGTGGTGACAAGGGAACAAGCGCCGCGTTATTGGGCGAGTAGCCAAACATTGTAATGACCTGTCACGGTGTGAAGATTGGGACTGATTGCCTCAGTCGTCATGACGTTGCAGATCATTTTTAGGGCACGCGTTCTCAGCCCATCAAGGACAAATGAAGTATAAACTGTTGGGATTTTTGTAGAGGAAATGTTTTGTTTTTCTGAACAGAAATGTGCTGTAATATGCCTTATAATATGCCTTGTGTAACAAGCCCACCTTGTGGTGAGCAGCATTTTAATTTAATTTGACGCAGTAAAACTAAATCATATCCTTGAAAGTTGGCAGATCGGATGAAGATATGTCACCCTCTTTTTCTCTTTGAGTAGGGAAGCTTGATCACATTTTTCTGCGGCTTCGTCTTCTTTACTCTGTCTCAAAGATGTTGGTTTTGTCTTATTCCTTTAAGCCCTCACTCACTCAGCAATATGAATGCATGTGGAGCTCACTGCATGTGAATCACAGAGAAAGATAAAGCTATTCCAGAAACTGTTTGCAGATATACATATACATATGACATATACAGCCATTGCAAAAGATTAAAAAAAAAAGAATTAGCGATGTTAATTTGGCTAAATGGTCTCTTAGATGACTGCTGTTCTCTTTCTAACGCAGTCTCTTGGCCTGCAAGTCCCTGGAGCAGATTCTATCTTGCTCTTTGATCAATACGTGTCTTTGCCTTTCTCTCTGAAACACACCAGCAGGGCTGGATTGATTGAGGCTAAATGTAGGATGTGTGAGATCTTTTTTAAAGCGTGGCCCTGTATTTGATCATGTATTGACAGTTGCTATCATGCTGTATTAGCCCTGCTGCCTCCACAGCTTTTTGCCACAGGATAATCAGCCAGAGTTTATGGCTGCACAAGAGAAAGAAAAAGACTCCATAAGGACTAGCTTTGTGCTTACTCTTTGGGACCACATTTATAACTGCATTAGTGGCCTGTTTAAGTGAAAAGGAGGTATCCAGTGGAGCTTATATGTTTATTTTTTATTTCTCTAATGAATTCACCATGCAGGCCCTCTGACTCCTCGCCTTCTAGTGGGTTTTCATGGAGAGTGAGCAAGAGATAGAAATAGAGATCTGACTTATTTTCCGCAGGCATCTGTTTGTTGTGCTCAATTTACTGCGTAAGATGAACAACAGGATGGCATAGACAATAGCACTAGAGCCCGAGGCAACATGAATGAGTATCTATAGGACAGTGTACATCTTAACCGTTGAACTTAAACTACAACAATACACTGTATTATTCAGGTGCAAGGCAGATGTCCGACAGTTTCTTCCAGCACCCCTTCCGCCCCCGTGAGCACCCACCACTTTACCAGCACACCTCCGAGTGGTTACCTGCACCTCTTGAAGCGAGAAATGACTTGCCCTTCTCAAACCTGCCACTGCCTCACAGGAGGTGACTTTGTAGCGGCGGATCTTGGGTTTGTTGTGATGGCAGGGGGAGGGAGGGAGCTCTTGTTAGCCGGCATATCTTCCACCGCTCCCATGGAGGCCACCGAGAGAGGACAGCGGGTGGGGGTGGAGAGAGATTGGTTGGCTTGTGGTTTTCTGCTCCCTCTCGCCATGATTGAGGCAGTTGTTATCTCCGTCTTACTGTGACGCTGCACGGTTAAAGTCACTCCAGCAAAGATCACGATGAAACATTGGAATTTCCTTCTCCTTTTGGAGCTGTTGTTAAATGTTAATGGCATCTCTCAGGGACCTTAAAAATCACAAATTATTTCAGTTACTAATAGAAATGTCATTTTCTGACAGACAATATGAGGAACAGAATGCTTGCATGTTTGAAATATTGATATATTGACCCCAAAACAGAAACAAATGTAATAATTTATATGGTTGAATTAATATCTGTGAGCATGTATCAGGCTGCTCCTCTGACAGTACAGAGTGTCAGACTAAATGAGTATTTGTTTGCTCATTCTGTTCATAGTTATTTGGTGGAAAGGATAACAGTTCTGAACCAGAAAATGAGCCCATATATCCAGCAAATGATCTTGCAAATTGCCACTGTGTCCCCAAATATCAGCTTCCTATTCATCACAGCGTTGAAGCTCCACATAGTGCTGTTGCTATTTTGTTTTTTTGCTTCAGGGAAAAGTTGTTCAAAAATCTGCTAGCTGTCTTAGATCATATGAGCAGTATAGCTGAATTGTGTTTTAGGGCGGATTCTTACTTTGAGTTTAAAAGAAATTAAGTTTTCGGGGCAGGCTTAGCTAACTGGATTAAGATTGATTTAAGTACAACTAGTGAAAGAAAGTTTGTTAAAGAAAAACTTTTCCTTTGGTATACGGGCGGAAGGAGTACTTTGTCCACAGAAAGTTAACCTATTTTCAAAATAAACAGAGGCATCGGTTTAGTCATAGTGCCTGCGGTCTGTTCTGTTAGGTATAAATCTGCCTCGTTTTAACAGCCTCTGGGTTACAAGAGTTGAAAGCTGAAATTATGCTAATCTGCACACCACTTTTATTTTTATATGCATAAATTAGCATGAATAACTTTTAACACCGGTTTGTTTTCTCAGAATAATTCATACTGATTCTAAAATTGAGGATTTCTTATTCTGCTCCCCTTCCGTTTCTCTTCTTAGGGTCAACAAATGTACATAACATGTGATTGTGATGCATTATTTCAAAGTAACAGCCTGTTGTAGCAGCATATCAGTACAGCACTGTTACATAATATTTATTTAGGTTATTAAAGGTGCTCTATACGATATCTAGAGCATTAATATAGCATCAAACAACCATTTTCTATGCAAAGATATAGAGGACTAATGTCTACCTGAGCAGAGAATGAAGTCACTCTCATTCTGTGTGTGTGTTGCAATCCGAGCTTTTCCATGCTTTGCTGACGTATGCGCATGCCCCACTGGCTAGCTCACGGCCACTGCTCTCATAAAGCGGTTACAGCTAACGCTGTCCCGATCGACGCCACCGCCGTGGAAGCGTAGCACCCACCCTCTGGTTCCCCCTCAGGTTAACACTGTTAGCTCTGTCAGCATCCATGTTGTAGTCTTTTTGCACTGTTAGCTACGAGCCACCGCCATGTTGAGAGCCTTGCAGAGGCAACATAAATGCTCCCAATCTTGCATTTAGCACCTTTAACTTCTCTGATGTATTTTACTTCACAGTGTCGTGTTTTGTGAAATTCTTCCAAAACATCCCATTGTTTATCTTGTGAACATAGATTCACTCCTGCTAGAGTTTCCCAAGGTCATCGTTGTATCACACAGCTAAAAATATGCCTCACTACCTGAAGTGCCCAGCACTATTGTGAACACTGGCAGCCTCATGGCTCTCCCCACTGCTCCATTACTGTGATGTAGAGCTGTGTGGAGGACAAGGCCATTTCCAGACTCTCTCTCAGCATTACATTCACAATCCCACAGACCACCCACTCCACACAGCCTGTGGCTACTAGAAAGATACATTTACAGGAAGAGATGAGTGTGGAGAATCCTGGGGGAAGGGTCCATAGTCCACCAAACATCCAAAGAAGCAACCACAATCACACACAGCCAAACCGTCAGACGCCAATGATCAACAACTCATGGAGAGCCAGTGAGTGTGTCTACGTACTCTGTTCCTGTCTCGCCGGAGTCTCTGCAGATCAAAATGGAAAGATGGATATGCTTGTGTGGGCCAGCAGTCCTGTTGTTTTAGCTCACTGCACATTTGGTCTTTCTCTCTTCAAAGCGCCCCACATTTGTGTCACTGGAAACAGCAGAGCACCTCTTCATGTAGCGGTTCAAACATAATCTGGTCAGTAAATCTGGCCTTTAGAGGACTTTTATTTTTTTACTCTTTTCCCCTGTGGGAAGAAATAGACATTACTGTCTAAATCAGTTTTAACACTACTCATGTGATATTTAAAAACAAAACATCAGATCAGCATCCACCTTTACTTTGTGTACATGGCGTTTATTATATCTGAGGAGGAAAATTAAGTGTAGAGGAAAGAATCAAAGAAAGAGTAGAATACATTGGTTTTGTTAGCATGTCTTACATGAATAGTTCCCCTTGGTACTGATTCTGATGATTATTGTGGAAGCAGATGATTAATCGGGATTAATCGCATGATTGTTGGCGATTAATCGCACATTTTTTATCCGTTCAAAATGCACCTTAAAGGGAGATTTGTCAAATATGTAATACTCTTATCAACATGTGAGTGGGCACATATGCTTGCTTTATGCAAATGTATGTATTATTTGAAATCAATTAACAACACAAAATAATGACAAATATTGTCCAGAAGCAAGCTAGTATGACATGGTATCTTCACTCTAGCTTTATAAAGCTAACGTTACCACTTTATGACCATAACACCTGAAAGTGGGGGGACAAAAAGTCTCATCCTCCCTATTCCGGCACCTATGCTGTTGAGTATGTATGAGCCTAGTACTAGTGTTGTATAATATGTCCTTGAGGTGGACCCCATATAAATATTCCTAATGATCTTTATCCTCAGACATGACATTCTCATACATTTTTGTTCTCATAACTTCCCTAATAAAGTGCTCTGTCACAGAGTTTATAAGCTAATGATATACAGTGCATTCTTCCTGGTCACCCAAGTAATTTAAATCATTGGCTGTGTGTTTTTCATTTCCCCCCCCTGATAAATTCATTCTATGTGTCCATGGATTGCAATCTTTTTTCAGTATCAAAATCCAACATCTGTGTTTTTCATTTCCCCCCCCTGTCATACTAGCTTGTCACGAAGGGGGCTAAATAACACTATATAGTACATATATTGAGTGTAATCTTGTTTTACGATTTTGTTGGTGTCTCAGTCTCAGTTCCCTCACGCTACCTTGTTGAAGGACAACACTGTTTATGTCTCCTTGCAGTGCATCTCAAAGGTCCTCCACACTTATGGAATGTAAATGAAAAAATGTAGGTGGGTTGCAGTGATTCTCTGCTTCCGATCGAGCCGTGACCCTGTACCGGATACACAGTCAATAAATCATCTTTCAACTGACAATAATATGGTGCAAAGAAACAGGACAAAATTTCATGTAAATAAATACATTTATATGCGAGTAACATTTTTGTCCTTTTTCTCTGTATGTCTTTTATATTTTGTCTCAACAAGAGACAGTCATAGTCTAGGCCACTCCCATCATTCGATGGGCTGAATAAATGCCGTAAGCATCTGTCTTGTTTAAATCAGAATGAAGGCAGTTATTGGACAGAAGCTGTTGAAACAATAGACCTACTTTGAACAGGGCCCACCTACAATAAGTGTTAACAGTATGGTGAAGTATACTATAATAACTATATAACTGTAATGTATTGATATTGTCAGCTGTATGGTTTCTGTTTGCTTTCAGTGTTTGTGTTTGTGTGTGTACATATATCCACAAAGTGAAGGAGACCCGGTCAAAGATCAGTGTTGTACTTCAAATGTCTATTTTCTCGGGTATCCTGCTGCTCCTTTTTCCTTTCCATGAGGAGCTGACCCTATCTCGCCTCTGTCAGAGGGCATTTTGGATAACAAGCTGGGGAAACAAGCTTGAATCAAGGTGTTTAGGGCCACCTTTTGTGTGCCACTGACATATATCTTTTATTTAGCCTTCTAGATGGAACCTTGAGCTTGACGGATCAAAACTGACCTTTTTTTCCTCACGTTTATTGAATACAAAGAAAGCAAGACACACTATTTACCAGGATCCACCTGTGCTTGGCCCTGATATTGTCAGCGTTGGCCTCATTTATGCTCTCACACCCTCGTCTGTCAGTACTCTGACCCATCATTGATAATATATAAGTGATACATCACCTTTTCCATATACCTTCAGCAAGCACACTCAGTTCTGCATTTCTGCTGAATAAAAACTGCTGTAGAAACCTACTTTGAGCAAGATGACCTTTCTTGTTTGGCAAGGTGGTGCTTTGCTTGCAAAATTACATGGCGGGACAGTTTTTTTCCACAGTGCATCTTTGCTGTTAAAACCAAATTTAATGGCACAAGATGCCTTCAGGTGGTGGAGGCTGTATAAAATGGTCAGACCGGTGGCTTTAAGTGCAGTCTTGTTAGTCTTCTCGGGAAGGCCAGTACTTTTGAAAGAATGTCGAATGTGCCAAAGTGCTTCAAGAGACATTTCTTAGAGCCTGGATTTCTTCAGTTATGTTTGTTGAGATTAAAAGAGAAAATGACAAGAAACAAAAGCCTTGGAAATGTCTGCTTTGGATGTTAAGAAAGAAAACAGCAAGAAAATAATGAGATGAAAATCGCCAAAAAAGGAGCGTGGATGTATTTGTTGAAGTTAGTGGGTTTCTTTTCCCGCTCCCTTGTTCCCAGTCCCTGAGCACCCATTCACCTGGTTTATCCTTCCTGTGGAGGAGTCGTAGGGAACAAGCTGTTACCAAGGCCTAATTGTGTAAGGCCCCCTCAGACGCTTGAGCTTTGCTGTCACCTCCTAGCCTCTGCAGTAAGTATGGACCTTTTGGCAGATGGCCAAAGCATAAATAGAGATGCATTTCCAAATCCCAGGTGGCGGAAAAGAGTTAGACTCAGTCCTGCCCTGGGCTTCTGGCTGCCACGGCAAGCCAAAGCAGCACACTGATAAATGTTCAGCTTGACTACACAGAGCTGCATTAATTCAGGACGGTCAGTGTGTGGCCAAATTAGTGTAAGTGTTGTTTTACTGAGTTCAATGCAACTGAAATTAAGGTAGACTATCAGGAGAATGTGCAGTTTGTAAACCATAACGTAGGATTGTGGCTAAGGGAGATCCTATACCATTATTCCACATCTTATGTAAACATAAATATGACTCAGCGGGGAAGAAATTATATACTGTAGATGTGTGAATGTCCGTTTTGGGGATGTTGGTACTTTTTTAACCAAAACATTCATGGAGTCTCCTTTAGACATGATAAAGATAGATCAGAGAGAGGGTCAGCAAGGACATTAATTAATAAAATCAGTGTGAAATTACTCTCTGTTGAAACCACCAAAGCATTTTAATTTGGCTGCACTATCGATATTAAACTCGGCATAACTCATTCAGAATCTGACCCTTATCAGACCCCCTTTTTTTAGTGGCTATGATTTTAAATATTTAGTCATGATGCAACCTTTTCTTCAGATGTCATGTTTTAAACTAAATTTATTAAGTACTTCATATCTACTTGTCTTTATGTGATGCCTTGTAGTGTTCTTATCTTATCAACATTTGGATTGCCATTTAATTATGTACAGACATTCATTGTCCACAGAGGATGAATCCTACTGACTTTGGTGATCCCTGACTTTTGTTCCAGCACCACCACAAGGTTGAATTTTGTGGTTCAGATTAAAATATCTTAACAACTATTGGATGGATTGCCTTGAAATTTGCTTAAGATATCCAAGGTCCCTAGAGGATACATTCTAATGGCTTTGATGATCCTCTGACTTTTCCTGTACCGCCACCTGCTGGTCAAACGTTTCACTTATTCAGTGAACATCTAGTCCTACTCCATTTGGTACAGACATGGTTCCCAGATGATGTACTCTAATGACTTGGTAGTCCTCCAGGACCACAATGAGGTTGACATTTGTATTGACATATCTTCACTAACTTTTGGATGGGTTGTTGTGAAATTTGGTACACACACATTCATGGTCCCCTGATGTTCGAAATATAGTAACTTTAGCTATCCCCTGATGTTTTATGTAGCACCATCATCAGGTCAAAATGTCTTTTTGTCTAATGTCTTAAGTCCTAATAAATGCAAACTAATGTCATTCTCAGTGTTAGTGCTAATTAGCATATGTTAGAGTAACGTAGTAACGTAGGTCATTGTGATTGGTGAAGCAAGAGAGGGAGAGCGGCGGTGACTCCAGCGAGCAACGTTATCGACTCCGGCCCAAGCAGGAAAAGTTAACAATGTTTAGTTTGTCCGTTCTGGGCTACTGTAGAAACATGGTGGACTCCAGTAAGAGGATTCCGTATGTAGATATTAACGGCTCATTCTAAGGTAACAAAAACACAACGATTTGTATTTTCAGGTGATTATACACTAAAGAAATCATACTTACCGTATAATAATATGCTAATACTAATATTATTTTCCATTTCTGCCAATAGATCCCCCCTATTTGTTACACCCTGGTCCTTTAAAGGTAACTAAGGTTGTCAGTAATGTTAAAAACAACATTTATTTATATTAGTTGAGTTAAAACCTTATACACTCAAATATTGTGGTCTCATATGAGCAGACTCTTCTATTGTTATCCTTATTGTCACCCACATTAAGCCCGTGCTTGCTCTTTGGCCTGCCTACACTTCCTTTCTGCATCTCATAGCATTCGAGTGTCTCTTAAACATTCTAGTAAGTGTAGCTCAATGATGTTAAAGAGCTTGTGGATCACACTCGGCTGTCCCGAGGTAGATCAGCATTCCCCTCACACACCTGCTGCGAAGGCTCCATCTGTAAGCTTAAAATGACACTTAAGGCTTTCCACCGAGTGTCATTCTGCCTCCGAGCCGAGGGCTCTTCACATTCTGCACACCCCAGCTTCGGCAGAGCCCCCCGGTCTGCATGTCTTCGAAGTGATGAGTGTTTTGCTTCTCAGATACTTCTCAAACCTCTCTGCATTGCATTCTAAGATACCTTTTCAAGGGCTTCTGGAGTACTGCGGTGAATAACTTCTCAGTGGGCTAATCCCCCTTCAAAAAGCGTGTCCTCCAACAGTATTCTTAATCCTGAATTCACAGCTTCATGCGTCATCATATCCCTTGAAACATACAGCATGTACCACCGTGGAAACTCACCTGTATGTGAGATGAGTTTTTCTGAAATTTCTGTGAAGGAGATCAATAAAATCAATACTCATGCTAAGCCTACATACGTATGCCCATGCTGAGACATATCCCTGTGAAAAAGGCATATCAAGGATCCTTAGGCTGATGTTCAATATCTCTTTCAACTGGTTGTGGGACTTCATCAGACCCCAGATAGGCATCCTGTCTTATGTGGTGATAGTCACTTCAGCGGCATGGGTGAGGCGAGGATAGATTGACAGGATAGATTGACAGTGGAGACAGGCACTTCCATGTTCCATCTTCCTTCTCTGACTCAAATTGGAAAGACAGGTCTCGTCTTGGCCTTGTTTAGTCTGGACTCGACACATTTCACTGCACCAGCACCTGTCAAACACAGCATCCAAGGCTGATCGCCCATATACAAGGATGCAGCTCTGAGGACAAGTCAGCAACTTGAAGTACAGTAGAATTATAGAAACTATCCAGTCTGGAGTTCAGAACAAAATAGATACTGTATGTGCAATATGTGTGTATGCATACATATTGCATCTATGCTAAAGCTTGTGTGGACATTCAACCATGGAAAAAAAATGAATCACAGCAGGAGAGATGAGATTAGATATGACATGTGATGAAATGCAAGTGGAAAAACATTGCATGTATCTGACCTTTACTGGTAATAAAGCCCTCAATCTGTACTGTACATACAACCTACTGAGGTGTCCCGTGTTTCCCACTGAGATGTGAGCAGATGGTTTTTCTATCTCTGCCCTTTTTTGAGTGGATTCTGTGTTACATCAAAACTGACAAAAACAAGTGGGGGGAAAAGTAATATTCACAAATGAAATAAATAAGCGTAAGGAAGATTGCATCATAGAATGGATGAGCACACTACTGTAGTCACAGAGGGAATGGATAACAGGACTGTAACTCCATTACCGAACATGTGTTTATATTATTCCCATGGTGTTAATACAGTATTATCATTCCCAAAACATTTAATCATATGCAATGTTCTGCTCCTTGAGATGTATCTGGGTGGTCCCTGAATCGTAACGCCATGTGCCTGTCCATGTTGAGGTGGGGGGACAACCAGTTGTGGATGATGTAATACAGTGTTTCCCACAGGACTTTGTGAGACTGTGGTGGGCGGACCTCTGACCCTGTAGGGGGCTCCGGGGGCATGATCCCCCAGAAGTAAATTGTGTGCATTTTAAAGTTAAATGCATCAATCAGGTGCACTTTGAGAGCAAAATGAAGAGGCTAGATCTATAAAGAACTGTGTCCATTTGTAAACAATTTAATCATAAACACCTTAGTTGTATATGAATGGTGATGACACGGCAAAAAGTTCCACCCACAAAGCATGGTAAACGAGACAGTGTCCTTGTTCCAAGACGGGTGGGTTGCCGACATCTCCGCAGACCCCTAACGCACTGGGGACAGTCCGCCCCGGTTGATAGTCCACCCCAGTTGACAGTCAGGCCGGGAGCCCCGTCCCTCCTCATTGGGAGAAAGGGACCACTGCGCAATAAGCACTCCACAGCCCCGGGAAGCGGCGAGGTCCAGGCGAGGGAACTCACGGTTGGAGCCGCGGAGCCACCCCCAAGCCTTTCCAAGCCGATCTGGAGCTGATGCACTGGAGGAAATCCGATGCGATGGCCAGCCAGCGCCAGGGAGACGTTTCGACCCGACGAGTTGAATCCCCCCCAGCAGATTGCGTTGAGAAGTGTAAAAATATTTTTGGTTGATTATGAAACTAGGCTTACCTAGACTGTGGATGTCAGATCACTTTGATTTCATTTGAATTAGGCCACACAATAATTGATTATGATTGGATACAGGTCCAACATGTTACACCATATATATTGCCAGTGTATATGACATTAATACCTGGCTTAGACGTTACCACTTTATGACCATAACACCTGAAAGTGGGGGGACAAAAAGTCTCATCCTCCCTATTCCGGCACCTATGCTGTTGAGTATGTATGAGCCTAGTACTAGTGTTGTATAATATGTCCTTGAGGTGGACCCCATATAAATATTCCTAATGATCTTTATCCTCAGACATGACATTCTCATACATTTTTGTTCTCATAACTTCCCTAATAAAGTGCTCTGTCACAGAGCTTATAAGCTAATGATATACAGTACATTCGTCCTGGTCACCCAAGTAATTTAAATCATTGGCTGTGTGTTTTTAATTTTTCCACCCTGATAAATTCATTCTATGTGTCCATGGATTGCAATCTTTTTTCAGTATCAAATCCAACATCTGCAGTATCCCAGCATGAATCACAGGGCATCAGCAGCAGCCTGTCCCAGGGGAACCATATCCGCTATAAAGAAAAAATAGGATGATTACTTCCGAGGAAGTACGAGTGTTCAAGGTCAGGGGTTAATTATGTGGCAGGCATAAACAACCAGTTGTCCACTTCATTGCTGTCGATCAATGACCGTAGAGGTCAAACCACTATTCCTTGCCTAGATAGAGATGTCAAGAGGACCAGCTTGCTTACCAAACACGTGTGGGTTCACTGGCTCTGTGACATAAAAACAGATAAGATAAGATGAAACTTCCCCGGGGGGAAACTGCGCATGAGGGCTAAACTGAGTCCAGATGGAGAGATGTAACACGATGAGACATCTCCGCATGAAAGCAAAGTCTTGACTAACCTCCAATTGTGTGGCTTTACAGTGTCTTGGCAGAGGAAAGAAGAGGGCTTTACCCAGATTTACCCAACATCTGACTGTAATTTAATGAAGGAAGTGGGTGAGATGTAGTGGCAATACTGCTGGGACATTACCTTTCATTCTGCTAATTAAGTTTGGGGGCTTTACAAGTGTGAGAGGATTACAAGCTATTAGCAGGCATTTATACCAATCATTTGTGTGATTTATATTGTTGTTTGGGGCCAGTTTAGGCTTCCTGATGCTACTGCATAAATAATTAAGTCCAGCTGGAATTAAAATGCTTATTTAAGTATAAATCAGCTCCGTAAATTAAATTTCCGCAGTCATCTATTGAGGAAAACAACTAGTACCATGGATGGAGGACGTGTATATAGCCACAGTTTTCTTCCTTTTAAAAATAGTATTAATATATATATATATATATATATGTATATATATATATATATATATTGTATGTGTTGTCTGACTGCTAACTTTCGTCGGTGTCAGTTCTCTAACCTCTTATTCTCTAACACCAATTACTGCAGAATTATTAACACTCAGACGGGCACAAAAGGTTGAACACTTGATGGGATTTCATCATTTTTTGCCTCATCTTCATGTCACATTTATGTCCTTCGTTGTGCAAGATTTGACACAATACCTTTCCTGCTGAATGAACTGGAAAGCAGATTTTCATCGGGCTGTGGATTCTTTTGTGGCTGTAGCAGGTGCTGCAGAGGTCAGTGCAGCCCAGCGGAGAGGGCACAGGTGACCCCCCCCCGCTCCCAAAGCAGGGCTCTTCTTGCTCCCTGGGCATACCAAAGCCAATTTAGCGCTCACAGCCAGTGCTAGTTCCTGACACATAGCACTATCCAGTGATTGCTCTCATTATTGTCCGACTGAGACACTTTTTAGATAGCAATAGAGGAGCAAAACCAGAGAGCGAGACATTCCAGTGGACCGATGAGAGCATGGCGAGAGTCTGACCAGAGACCGAGCAAATTTATTCTGGGGTTCATGGTTTCTGGAGGCTATGTCTGTGTGCAAGGTGTAAGGAAGATGATGATGATGATAACAGTATAGTATATGGTATTAAAGGTGCTATTTATTTATTTATTTGAAAGGGACAGATTACGTTAATGAACATCAGTATAAAGTACAGGATGTAAACATGCAGGAGTTAGCAAGGATGATAATTGTCATCCTTAGTCTCTAGGCAAGTAAAAATATACAGATAAAATAGAAAACATATTCAAATATACAATACACACAAGTAGAAAAGACAAAATAAAATGTGCAACATTATACATGACATTGATAACATTCAACATTCAAGGCTCACAAGCCTTGTTAGAAGCTGGAACCAAACGTCAGATATCTTCCAATGAGGTTAACAAAACATTCATTTCGGACCCACCAAGATTTTAAAATTATTAATTCACAATCATTATATTTTTTTTTAAGGAAAGACATACTTTTCTTTTTTTTTCTTTTTTTTTAAATATTCATCTACATAAAGATTTTATCAATAATGAATACATTAATTAATTAAATTATTGTATTAATCTTTCATTTTAATATCTCACAAGAACAACCAATTAATTTATACAAATTCACTGTGAAGCACAATATATTCAATAATGAAGAAATTGACCCATTTGTGCCCAAAGACTATATTTAGTACAACATTTGTTCTGATTGGTCAAAAGTCTTTAAATTTTGCACGGACGTACTTTGGGCAAATATCTAACTTAGACATTTTTCGATCATATGAAAAATCACACTTTTATCAATAGTCAGGATTTTGGAAAAATTAGGAAAAACACTAACATTGTTTTAATTAAATGTTTTCCATATGAAATATTGTTTTAAACATTGCATATGTGTGCATATCTCCAATATTCAACTTGTTATGAGTTCATAGATACCAAATACTTGATGTTGCTCCTTATAGTTTCTGAGATACCAACATTTCCTTATCATACTATATTTAATATTTGGGCACACAGGACTACTTTTTTGTCCTAATTAAAAATAATGGAGTCTATTGTAAAAAAATGTAGTCCCATGTGCCCAAAGACTAGATATATTATGATAATAAAAACTCACATTTATTCACATTTGTGCTTAGGCAAACCCAGAGAACACCTCCACCAAAGGTAATTAAAGATTACAGTTGCGGGCACAAATGGGTTCATTCTATGGGGGATTGGCATAATAAAAGATGCACCTGTACAATATAATGCAATTCACAGTATTATCCCTTCAGTAAATACAATAGTAACAGTCATTTGTCTGTTGCTGCTGACGCTGTATGGTAGGCCAGTTGTTGTACTGTATGTGCAGTGAGTGGACGAAACACCTTGCTCAGTATTACATTCCCATGAGATAACACTAAATACACTCTCAGTTGAATCAGCATCATCCTGGCACAGTTTCAACAAAAAGGTGAACATTATAAGCTTCACTAAAGTAGTTATTATTGGGGAGCCAATGTGTTGTGTTACATTAAATTGTACGCCTTGTAGTTTTATTGTCTCAGTCCGCTGTAGAAATCTTTACACAAACTGCCTTGTTAAATCGTTATAACCAAGAGAGCACCATTTCCATTTAACTGAAGACATCAGTTGCAAAATGTTGTTTTACCATAAGGCTTTAATGACCTATTTAATTTCAGAATGGTAGAATCTGACTATTTTTAGTGAGGGGAACTCCTTGGATGCATGCCTGTAACTGTTTAAAGAATCGATGTAAACAGAGTTTATTTACCTGACCACTGGGCTAGCACATGCTTGTACATTTCCTACACCCTCTTCTCTCTTCCTTTCACAGTTTCTGTCTCTCCAATCCTCTCCATGTTTCTCATTCCCTGAAGTAATCCCTTTTCTCCCACTTGATGTACTGGCAATACACCGCTCACTTTCCCTGTGCCTCGCATAAAAGGAAAGCAAATCGTAAGATGGGCTAGCTGTGTTTTCCTCTCTCTCTGCAGTATGTTGTGCTTCAGGCTATTTGAGTGGCTTGCCCATTTGGCTCACCTGTGTGTTTGAACCTGCAGTACTGGTGGCAGCAAAGCAGGATATGGACTTAAAGGGTAACGACAACATCACTTTTCTAAGTGGCGTGATAGCGGTGGTGAAATAACAGTGGGTTGTGCTGTGTGCAATGTACATTTCCGCCATGTGATTGACTGGTGACCTGTACCCCGCCTCTCGCCCACCAGCAGCGCCTCTCAAGGATAAGCGGGTATGGCTAATGGATAGATGTACATTCCTGTTTCTAATACATATGTAGTTTTTCTTGGTTTCTTACTCCTTTGACATTTAAGGTAAAAGCCTCTAGAGGGTGTGCTGTTCACTTCCCACGTATTATGCTGAAGAGCTTGCTAAAATCTACACCAACATGTGTGTCATTAATGCAAAGATGTTCACATTAATGCTACTGCATTTATTCACAGATGGGTATACATTCAGTTAATGCATTGAATGCATTATAGCTCAATGCTCACAAGTGGCTATAAAATCCCATTTCCATTGGAGTGTTCCACCAAGGCAATTAGCAAAGACCAAATATCCCCTGTGCAAATTACCCCGCTGTGAAATGCCTCAATGATGTTTCATATGGCCATGCTCTACCCTTGATTAATAACTGTATTAGTATTGTTTTTGTCACAGTTGCTAACTATTAGTGGTTCTTGAGGATTAGAAGCATTTAAAAGCTGAATTGTTTAATGATGATTGGCCGTTGTTGTTCTCTATATAGCGGGCTTTACTGTAGTTGTCATTTTTCAGGTTAACAGGATTGTACACATAATCCCCCTGATTACAGTAACCTCCCATAATTGAGACATTTCCTTCTGACACGTGCTTGTTTGTTCCTCTCTATGCTAATAGGGTGTTGTCAGTAGGAGGCTAGTTTCTTGTATTAGTCATGCTGGCTGTTTAGGGGTTTTGTAATTATATCAGATTGTCCCACACTAGCTCATCAAAGCACAGTCACAGCCGAGGTTGGAGAATATTAAAGATCACTGGTAAACATGAGGAAACTGGTTTATGGAAAGCATTATTCTGAATCACATTTGAAACATGACAGGTTATAGAATTAACTTTCGAGTACAATAACAACTGATGACTGTATATGTATATTGTGCTGTGTATCTGATTAAAGCGAACACACCCAAAAACACCCAGATCCATCCCATTAATGACCGACCTTGAGTCTTTGAGTGATTGGCTCTCTTACACACACCGGTAAGGCAGGATTTAGATTGGGACAAATACCTGATCTTGAACATTTTTCCACCAATTTTCATGAAATAATAAGTCAGAAAAATCTGATCTATTTTTTTCTTCTCTCTAAGCTTCAGTTTTAAGCTCCAGTCCATATTATGTATACAGTGCATCTCATGGAGATTGAGTCTCCATAAGTCAAACCGAATCAACTGCATAATCCCCAGTGGTCTGTAGACAATGCAGATCCAACCATGATGCAATTTTGGGGAGATGGGGACTCACGCCCCAGATGGTTTGTTTTAACCATCTGGGAAGCCGTCATTGGAAACTGTTTGGAAAAGAGCAGGCACTTTCCAAAAAGTGGGAAAGTCGTGGGAAGATTGAAAGCATATTTTCCATTGAGGAAAGACTTCAATGCCGTTCTTTAATCTGATCTTATCTGATAGAACTGATGCTATTGCAGCTGCGCTAAACTCTTCAGGACCCGCCATTGTGGTTTAGAACGAACCATCATCTCTCCGTTTCGCGTCAAAAACACATTACTTGAAGCCTGAAAAGATTGATTTTCCTGTGATCTCGCGATATCGCAAGAAGCTGCTGTGCAACAACTGCGCATTGGAACTTCAGTGTCTTTATGTAATGGCTTTGAAATTGTCTTGAGAAACAGACACTGAAAAACAGCTACACGTAACAGACGAATAGACACAAATTTGGCAAAAATGCAAAAATAAGGCAAAACTACTCATAATAAATGTCATATGTACAAATCTTCACAGCTTGACAGGCAAAATAATTGGGTAAACAAATTTCACTTCTCTCTGTTATGATTTACACGCTCCATTATAATTAAAGATGAGTGGCCCCTGCTGTTTGAGTTTGATCTACCTATGTGTCCAGCACAGTTGTATTTATCCGTCTTTCGAGAGTAGTGTTTTTAGTGCCGACTGTGAAAATCAACTCTTTTGTAGTGCTCTGCATAGCCACAAGACGACATGCTGGCTAGTAAAACAATTTTCTTCAATCTCCCCAGGGATGATGCGCTAAAATATACAAAATGAGTCGCATTACATTCAAAGGATCAATGTTTTGCTGTTTATTTCATGTGCAGTACATTTGATTTATCATCTACTGTGGCTAAAATGGCTGTTTAGCAGAGGATTAGCAAATAGCAGGGGCTTCTCTATCCTCAGCCATGTCTGAAGCAGGGCGTAGCCACCATATTAAAAGACACAGCAGGCATTGTCTTGAGAGTGCTGGCTGTGTGCTCACAATGAAAAAATAAATACAATAAAAACACAGTGTTAGATGGTATTCAAGATTATATAGAGTGAGAGTGTGTTTCAAGTTCAACCTGCACAACTTTTGTTATTGTCTTTTGGGAAAGGTTTTACAGCCCAATTTCATCAAACGTCTTTTCACCCAAATACAGTTGTCTCCATGGATTTTTGGGTGAATCACAAAACATTTATAAGTTCTCTCTCTGCCTCTCTTTTATTTCACTCTATTTATTTATTTATTTATTCTTCTTTGCTGCAGATTAAAGATGCTGCCGCTTCCAGTCACAGTACCTCAGTGACCATTATGTGTGAAGACCATGATTGTATTTCTCCGGAGCTTATAGGACATTCACCGAAAAAAAAAAAGATATATTTTGAGATATTACAAATGTGCCCAAGTGACTATTATATATATATATATATATATTATAGATAAAATCTCAGGGAGATGAAGCGCCGTGAAAGACTTACTTTAATCATGTTTCACTTTCTTAAGCTTTCCAAATCTCAAGCCTAGTTACATATTCATGTAAAAATTTACCTGAGTCACAGATGACTCATGGTATGTTTTAGAGGATTAAAAGTCGTGTAGCAGCCATGGGCACGTTTGGAAATCATTAGAAATGTGTTCAAAATTGTTCAAAGTTTACCTCTTTTCCTCCCTCCCGTCGTAAACTATCCCTGTAATCCCATTACACTGTACCTATAATAGAACAGAGTGTAAATGGGTGTGATGCGTTGGGGTTGTGGGTCTGTCACCTTCTGTAATTGGTTAGATGAATCAATCAAAGAAGAGCTATTTCAGAGAGCAATTACAGAGCAAAGACGGCTGTAAAATAGATGACAATTCTGTGACAATTTAGCATATTGACGGTCTGCTCTGCTCGTCCATGTTCCTGTGATACTTTAATGAAGAGGCTGAGGATATTTACCAAGCATATCGCAGAATTGCTGTCAGTGCTGCAGTAGTTTCGTAGAAATGAGCAAGAATGGTACACTGAAATGTTATTTAATTATTTAAGGTCTTAACATTTCGAAACTTGGTTCTGTGTTTTAGCATTAATGGTCTCCAGAGGAGCTGTTTGATTTATTAGTTTCAGTGTCTTTGTGAGAGCTTCTATGGGCAGACAGAATCAAGTAACACACAGAGGAAATTCAATATATGCTCCCTACCAATGCATTCTAATGAGGATGAGGTCTTTTTAATTGCCTACATGTCTGCTTCAAATAAATGAATGCACCTTTTTTTGTTTCGTGTCTCTTCCAGATATTAACGAATGCGAAAGGGAACCATGCAAGAACGGCGGCATTTGCACAGATCTGGTTGCCAACTATTCCTGCGAATGCCCGGGGGAGTACATGGGGAGGAACTGTCAATACAGTAAGTGTTCATGTTTCTTTTTTTTAATGTTTGTCTTTTACAACTATCCATTGATTCTTAACAGCATACACACATACACCAGACAGTTTGCTGATAATTCCCATAAAGAACATCTACTGTAAACCGGCTTTAGTGGATAGTGTGCCGACCTCTAATGAAAACTTTACAGAGGTTATACAAGTTTGTTAAGTTTTGAGGACATTCTTTTGCTTTGTGGTGTGTTTCATAAAATCCATATATGAATATGTTTTTTTAACATGTAGCCCACAATATTCAGATGTTCTAAATAAGTCCATAAGTACATTACATCATGGCTGCGTATTAATAAAGGACCCTGATGGATGGAAGTGTGAGCTTTCAAGAGAAGATGATTGATAAGTGTAGAAGCCACCATGTGCTCAGTGTGCACCATTGCAGTTAAAAATGTTTCAGTAAAAATTAAGCCACAGTAAAGAAAGGTAGGCGTTTGGACCACAAAAATTACACTGGAAAATAATTGTATCCTACAAAAACTTTTTTTTATCACACGATGAGGGCAAACCTGAACACAAGTTATATTCACAGAGTCTTCCCTCTCTGCTAAACAGACTCATCCTGCATTAGAAAAGTACGCAGTTAAAACCACCAAAGATGCATGTATGATAGTTTATTATTTCTTTAAAACTTTATCTATATCAATAAGTATGGAAGAGGATAGGGCCATGTGAAAAAAAATATTTGAGTTCTGAGTTGGCCCTAATCCTCTTCCGTATTAAATTCTTCACATTCCACACAATGTGCATGTTTTTCTTAATTAAATGCATTATAAGTATATGCAATATATACACAGCACATTTATTTAATTTTCATTAACATCCTAAAAGTAAATCCATATTTCTCCTCATATTATCTTAATAGAAAACATGACACTAGACTACTAAAACATAACTAGAAAAACTGCTTAATTTCTGCATGTGCAGACAAACACAATAAACCCTAAAGCATAATAATAATAAACAAATCCAAACATTTGAATGCTGAGAAGTCACGGCCACTTTGTGCTTGCAAGCCCTCATTTCATTTCTTTTGCCCGGTGGCTGTGAAGAACGAGAGAGCGCTTCCGTCTTATCACAAGTAGCTTTCTTTTTGCGAGACGCCGGAGAGCTTAAAGTGGCCTCATGTGTTTATTATGCTATTGTGGGGATTTAGTCTGCTCACTCTAGGAACATATTAGGATTAATGTATCAGTGGACTTGGAGCCCTGAGCCACCCCTGCACCGCTACTCACAAATTAATTCATCAGATTTTCTATCTCAGGTGCAGCACAGTTGTTCGGCAAACAGACTCAGGAATTTTCTGCATTGGAGGACAGAAATTTTGCAAGTTGCTATAGCTGTTTTTATAAAGTGAATAACAGAAGGCAGAGGGGGATTTGTGAATAGAGAGGAGTAAAGAGGCACAGCCGGACTGATAAGGTTGGTGGAGTGAGTGAAGAACTCGAGGAGAAAGATTTAGTCTTGCTGATTGAACATATGCTAAGCTCCATTATTTGTTTAATGACGCTCATTTCCATTTTCCCATATAAAGTCAATATTTGTACAGCGTATTATACAACCATTAATTCAGCCAGCCAAGTTGCAGCTCAGTCTATAAGTATTAGGCTGGTTTGTTTTGGTCTGTTCTTCAACAGATTTTGAATAAAACAATTGCCATGAGGTGAAAGTGCTGACTCTCCGCCTTAATTTGATGCTGTTTACAACTGCAACAAATGAACTGTGAAGAAATTGTAGTCCTTTTTATACAAATCCCCCGAGGGTGAACAGGGAAATAAATCCCACACTGTTCACCCAATATAGATGTAAACAACCCCAAACACTCCTAAAGCTTAACGTCAGCACTATGACCTTGTTTTGTTTTGTTTTTTGTTTCATTAGAAATCCAGTGCACTGGAGTATAGCCAAACATACCACAGTCCTAATACTTTCCGACTGAACTGTTAGTTTTCTGACAAGGCTGCTTTATGTAAAAAAAAAAAAACAGCCTGAGACAAGAGACTGGATTACCAGGAACAGGAACAGAAAAAAAGGTTTGTAATCCATCACAAAAAGCGTTAAAGAAGGAGCTCCTTGGTAGCCAAGTGGTTACAGTGCATGCCATAATGTATAACCACAAAGTTCCTGGTTAGATGCCTTTCTCCTTCCCCCATTTCTACATTGTTCTCTGTCAAATAAAGGCGAAAAAAATAAATAAAAAAAGTATAACAGAAAACATTACAAGAACAAATATGTTAAATGATGAAATTGTAGTTGCTCCTCCAACTAATATCAGTGAAAATTTTGAAACCAAATTCCCCAAAAAGTTGAAAACTACATTTCCCATAATGCAACTCAGTAGCGTCTTTCATTACACTCTCCCCGCCTGGTAAATGACCACATCTGGCAAAGTGCCCACTTTGTAACATAGACTTTCAGTTCAAATGTGTAGCCTTCAAGCCCAAGCTGAGAAAACCCCGATGACATCACTGGAGTTATTTTCTCAGATTTGACAAAGAGTCCCAGAGGACAACACAAGCTGAGTAGTATTACTGGTGATGAGTAAAGTGGTCTTTATTTGTAAATACGGTGGAATTTCCTTTTAAAATAAAAATTCCTTATAGTACAGTCAGTTGGGTCTTGGTGACTATAGCATTGATAGAAAAAGGTGGAATGCCTGGAATCTACTTTGATGCAAGGACTCGTCATCTCCTCTAGCTTGTTCCTTCAACCCACGTTGTGTGTGTGGGCAAGCCCACAAGCACACACATTGGTTGTTGCAGATTAGGTGGCATATACATTTTCTGGCCATACCAGCAATGAGCGTGACCATGTTATGTGAAGGCAGCCGTGAGCTTTTGGCCATTGTCTGTCTGTTCGGTTATTATCCAATTTTACAGAAATAATTATAGTGCCTTCAATATTGATTCCCATGATCCGATGGAAAGCGAGAAGTGAGAAGAAGAATCATATCTTTCGCTTGCCAACATGAGTCCTGGTAAAATATACAAGAACGAATAAAACGCAAGACAACACTTGGCACAAGCTGCCGCAGCCGTTCTACTGAAGCGAATTTGGGATTGTTACTGCTCTAATAGTCCAGACACATTCATACTTTCAGACACTAATATGGGTTAAATGGTCAGTGAAAGATCCAATATTGAGGAAAGGTGAGGACTGATAAGGTCCTCTTTTTACAAAAGCATCGTAAGGCTAAGATGATTGTAGAACCATGAGCAGATGCTAAATCTATTCAAGAACAGTTTTGCTGTTACATGAAATACAACCCAGTAGCCCTGTGTCAAATACACTGCAGTAAGCTGGAAGCTCTGGCTGTTTACTGCAAACTAGCCAACGTTTTCATGACCTCACCACATTAGGTCGTCTTAGACCAGTATCAGTGTGTTTTTAAGCTTTATTTACAGTGACTCATCCTTACATCGGTTGTCCTGACAGTCACTATTTCTGACTGCTATGTACCCAAACAACTGACGTGCCGGAAAGTATGTCGCGTTACTATGACAACCAGCAGCCATGAGCTTTTGTCACCAATATTAGCTGTGGCATGACACCATATTAAGAGTTTTTGATATGGTGATTTGGACTATTGAATTTTTTTTCCATTCTATTGTATTTTAAACATGATAAAGGGCCCCCTTTTTTTAAATATGGTGAAAAACAGAAACAAATCTTTTATTTTTCTGTGGTTTTCTTCATAATTCTGATCAATCAATATCATTTACTCCCCAACTATTTTGCTGAGGATCAGAAATGCAGTGATATCACCTCAATGAAATCCAACAGGAAGGATAACAAGTGGTGAAATGCTCAGATATGTTGTAAACAAACTTCTCAACGTTGCTGTTGGACATGCGCTGGACCACCCAAAGTACTAACTTTTCATTCTGACTCCATTGTATAAAACTACACAGCAACCATATGATATTTGGGTTAGAACCTGATATATTCAAAGTACAAAAATACAAAAAGATATGTTTAGAAACAGTAGTTTGTCCACCAGAGACTAGGGCTGTGTTTGGCAAGAATCTGGCGATACGATACGTATCATGATTCAGAGGTAACAATTTAATATATTACGATATATTGTGATACTGTAAGCAAAACAACACATGCGATTTTTTAAAATCTAATTTGAGTAAAACTGTCAAAGTATAAAGAACATATGCATAAAATCGGAGTAAAAAAAAAGTCATGAATTGACTGACTTAATCTTTGCATGCAAATTATTTATTAAAAATCGATACAGTGTTTTTGAGAATTGATACAGTATCACAAAACATATCGCGATACTCAATATTTTCAATATTTTCTTACACCTTTCTTTCAACTATAAATTGTCATTTTTTTTAACTGTCAAATATCAGTATCAGTATCGGCCTCAAAACCCCGTATCAGTCGGGCTACAATTTGTATGAAAACGTGAGTGTATTGTTGTTTGTTCTGTTTATTTTATTATAGTATAGTTATAGTTGAATTAAAATATTGATTGCTATCTCGCACACTTTTCATTGCATAATTGCACATACTGACACACTCATACTCATACATACAGGTGTGTTTCATTCAGTCTCATTTGTCACCTGTGGAACCTGTATGGCTGACGTCTGTTTTGTGTGTTTATTATTCTTTTCCTCCTCCCCTCTTTTCGACACATGCTCATTAGTATTGGTGTGCTGGCATTAATTTCAGTGGGGCTCTAATTTGTTTAGGCTGTAGGTAGGGCTTGTGGGAGATGGATTCAGCTGTCACATCAGGGTTAGTGATGTGTGCTGTTGTGGGGCTGATGTATACTCAAGGGCCAGCAGGCCAAGGCCCGGGGGCTGGCTGCCTCCGCTGCTCTGACGGACGACTGGCAGGCAGCTCGTTAAGAGTGGCCCCTTCGTCGCCGCAAGGTGAGAAGGACTGCGACTTTGCATCAGTGTCTTGCCACAACATCCACATAGAATACCTTACAAGAGATCTGCCCGAGAGGTACAGCATCTAGACAAATATGATACTGCGGTGACGCAACATTGCACCTTGGCTCCTTAACGTCAGATCGTAATGAGGAAAAATAGATTCCATTTCACTCTAAGGAGCTAAATCAGGGAGATATGCCATTTGATGCCTGAGCCAGAATAGCATGTGTAAATCCGCAGGGTTCCTAACAAATTGAAAGTCTTTATTCATGAAGAATGTTAGTATTAGTATTGATTTGCACCCTCTATGTTCTTTACACTTGGTGAGGAGAAATCACCCTCAAGTCAATTATACCCCTTAGCCTGTCAATTATAGACATGCCTGATTGCTCAAGGCAAATTCTATTCATCAGATTATTCATAAATATGATCATTTTTTTTAACATATGTTGCCCTCTGGGGGTCAGTTTGAGACGTGGTTTTAGCCATACTAGCAACAAAGCTCCAGGGATGGCAATGTTGATTTGTTGGTCAGTATATTTACTCCATACTGAAATATCTCAACAACTGTTTGATGGATTGCTATGAGGTATTGTACAGGCATAAAAATGTGATAGGGTAGCACATCCTAGATTTCAAAATCAAGGAGGACATAATACTACCATTTCACCTCAATTAAACAAGTGAAATGCTAGTATTTTGTCATCTACCCTATCACATTTTTATGCTGTTTGGACTTTGGGTCTAGCACTCCACCGTGAATCCCATTGTTGAAGCGCAACCTCCTTTACAAAAACATATTGTACAGACATTCATGATCTCCAGAGGATGAATCCTAATGACTTTGGTGATCCCCTGACTTTTCCTCTAGTGCCACTAGTAGGTCCAATTCGCTGTGCTTTAGTACAGCCTTGTAGATTTGTAAGCATAGCTATAATTCCTTTTTTAAAAAACATATTCAAATGTATTGTGCCATTTCAGAGGTACACATTTTCAACTAATTGCAACACCTAAAGACATGTTCCTCACTTCAGATATGATATGTATTATAGTTAAGGCTAAAGATTATTTAATGGGAGAAATCAATTTGAATTAATTGCTTAATGGCCCGAAGTGTATATGTCCATTTTTTCTGTTTATACAAATTTAATTTTGAGATATCTTGCCGACGGACGAATCTCCTCGGCACTTTTTTCTTCTTTGTTAAAGGTACAGTATGTAGGATTTGACGACATCTAATGGTGTGGTTGCAGATTGACTCATCTCTTTCCAAGGCTGCGGTAACGTGAGCCGCCAAGTGCAAAACCGTGGTAACACTGTTTGCCTCGCTCAGGCCATCATTTCCATAATAAAACTATTTTAGGAGCAACAGAAGTCAGACGGCGGCTGGCGGTACCATAGATTTGCACTTTGCGGCTCATATTACCGCAGTTTCACAAGCATGTCGGAGAACTACGGTGGCCTTCAGGTAACATAAAAACATGAAAGGCTCCCTCTAGAGCCAGTGTTTGGTTTGTCTGTTCTGGGCTACTGAAGAAACATGGTGAAGCAACATGGCGGACTCCCTGAAGAGGATCTGCTCCCTATGTAGATATGAATGGCTCATTCTAAGCTAACGAAAACACAACGATTCTTAGTTTCTGGTGATAATACACTAAAGAAAACATGGTTATGAATATTATATTCCATTTCTGCTAATAGATCCCCCAAAATGTTACACACTGTTCCTTTAAGGAGAGGCAGCCACTAATAAACAGAGATGTGCATTGCCTCTGAATTAATAGGATTAGGCATAGAATGCTAAAATGCAACTGCAATTACTGTATATCCAACACGATGGTCATTTTGTCCTAGCCTACACTGATAAGAAGATCCCACATCTGAATCATGGGTTTAAACTGGTTTACCATGTCTCAAAATGGAAGCGTTGTTTGTTTGTTTGTTCTTTCCAAGACTTGTTAAAAGAACCAAATGAAGTTCATCCATCAGATATCAGAAAATTAGAAGGTTCTCCTAACTTCAGCAGTAGCCTACCGCATCCACCTACACCATCCTCTCATCAGTCTGGAAGCAATGAGTCACACACAAGGAAGACCTAGTGAAGCAAGAGTGATTTACCATAGTGGAATATATAAACACATCTTTGTCGGTACAAACACACACTGATATACTCTTTGCTCTCTCCCAGCCTCTAGTCGATCCCCCTGGACCATCCTCAGACATTACTCACTGTCTCACTGACTCCCTGTTGCCTAGAGCCCCACCGCTCAGCAGCTAGAGAAGTCGTGCTAGGGTTGTTTTCATTGTTCCATTCTTCTCTGACTCTTGGCTTTCTTCTGTGGTGAAAGTCTTCTCACAGCACTCAACGCTGCCAGTTTCATTGTCTGCTGGTATGTGTGTGTGTGTGTACCTCGTCTGTCTGTGTGTCAGCGCTCGGTTTGAAATGCTTAGCTGTTTTGCTTAAATGGTGAAGGCATCGCTGCCTTCGGGTGACCGCTGCTCCAGGCCTCCCCCGAAGGCTGGTTTACACGGACACTTACAGTTCAGCCGGCATGAGCGAGCAGTGCCTCCGGCTGAACTGTGCGCTTGATATGGCCTCATTCTGTTGGGACACTTTCAAGTTCCCTCGGCTTTCCCAACACTTGCGGTTTATAGGCTCTTAAACACAGCTATGTAATTGTCTGTGACCAGCAGACACACTAACAGCAAAAATATGTTCACAGAAAGAAAGAAGTATAATACATTCTGTGTGTCCGCTGTTTTATTATTCTAATCACTTTTATCTCTGTTGTCATTAGAAATCAACTAAAGACCAGAGTAGAAGGAATACCTCCCACACCCCTACCGCTAACTACTAACTGTCTATTTGTTCCATTGTGACATTTTCCAGCCTGGATTTAGGCCCCGCCAGAGTACCGACACTGCTTTTATCAAGGTTCTGAATGACATTAATCTCAGCACAGATTCTGGTAAAGTCTCTGTCCTCGTGTTGTTGGACCTTACTGCTGCATTTGATCATAGTATACTGGTTTGGTCTCTCTAACATGGTCCTGAATTGGTCCAAGTCCTACCTTCAAGACAGAGACTATTTTGTATCAGTTGATATAGCTGTACATCAGAGCATCTCCCAACAATGTGTAGAGTCTACAAGGATCAATTATTGGACCTCTGTTCATTCTCTCGTTAGTTGAAATTATTAAAAATGTTAAGATTTCATATCACATGTATGCAGATGACACGCATATATATATATATATATATATATATATTTGCATCTCAAATTCAGACCTAAATTTCAGTAGTCACATTACATCAATAACAAAATCAGCCTTCTACCACCGTAAAAAAATATCCTAAAGATCAGAAACTTGATGTCAAAACATGACCCAGAGAAACGTGTACATGCTGTTTCTAGCATGCTGGACAACTGCAATAGGCTGTTCACAGGTCTGTAAAGGTCCTAGATATTGATCTGATCTCCTGACCCTGTTCGAAACCATTGCAGACGTCTCAGCTCGGCTAGCTCTGGATTACTAGCTGTTCCCAGAGTAAAAACTTAATATGGTGAAGCTGCCTTTAGCATCTATGCTGCTCAAATGTGGAACTTGCCAAAAGAAGAAAGACTGGAGACAATGCTGACCATTTTCAAATCCAAGATAAAGACCTACCTGTTTACCATTGCATTTAATTAATATTCTTATAAATCAAATTGATTTGTTGGTTTGTTTTATCGTTCTTATTCTGTGTATTTTTGCTGGTTTGCTTTTATTGTTTTTATCAATTATTTTCTTGTTTAATCTGTAAAACACTTTGGGTTGGCATTACGTTTGGAATGTGCTATATACTTAAATTTGCCTTGCCTTGCCTAAGAAAGGCAGTGGTAAATAAAGTCAGTTTTGCTACACACCTGAGGTTTATGTTGAACCTCATAACTTTCAACTCTGATAGACAATTACATATCCTAAACTACAATTCCAGGTAGTTTCTCTTTGCAGCACACACTGCCTTGTCATTACACTGGATGTCAAAACATCCAGTATTTAGCCAATGTTAGCTGTCCTTCAGAGAAGATATCCATATTTTGCAATTGATGTTCATCTTTGAATTAGTGAAATACTGTCAAGACACTTTTCCCTATACAGTGAACAATGTACCAGCTGAGGAAGCGGTAGCTGCATAATTATACTGTATTCATATGATTGTAGATCATGTTCATTAGGAAAGATATGTTATGGCAAAAACTGCTCAGCTATAAATCCTTCCATTTATGTCAACTATATGCTTGACTTAGAGACTAATTAAAACTTAAACATCTGTCACAACCAACACAGCACATCTTAAATACAGCTGTGCTGCTGTTTGTGTTTTAGGGGCACTGTGGGCTAGAAGAAATGTAATGATGCGGGGGTCTTTGCATCCTGACTGTTTAAGCAGAATTCAAACTGACTTTGTGTCACCTCTCAGCTGTTTGGTTTTCCATCAAATTGCAGAACCAATGGGGAACCAATTTCTAAGCTAATTTTGAGTGAAATATAGTTGCATATTACAACTTTACGGTTGTATGATAAACAAGGGAGAGACAATCTCATTTGCAGTCTCAGTTATACAGCTTTATAACACAATTTATTCAGGCTGAAGGATTCTGAGGACCTGCAGTCACATCGGATTCACTTTTGATGGCGTTACACCACAGCGGTTTGGAACAAAGGTTCAATCCCAGTTGAATTGTTGAGGTTGTTTTCCTGGCACAAGTTGCAGTTTTAATGACCGTGCCTGATACTGCACAAGGAGAGGAGACTGAGGTTTTCTTCCCCTAGATAAACAAGGATATAGACTCTGATGTGGAAACGTTGAGGAGAAAAATGCAACAAGATGTGGAGGACAAAATCACTGACATTACAAAATGCGGTCGTTGTGGTATTTTTAGAAATCTATATGCACTGCATATGTTTTAGAGTGCTGAAATTACATGAAGGCTCATCTGTCTCTTTCTCCCTGTCCTCACTCAGGATGCTCTGGACCACTGGGCATGGAGGGCGGTATTATCTCCAACCAGCAGATAACGGCCTCTTCCACCCACCGCGCTCTCTTCGGCTTGCAGAAGTGGTACCCGTACTTTGCACGCCTCAACAAGAAGGGCCTGGTCAATGCCTGGACTGCTGCCGAAAATGACAGATGGCCATGGATCCAGGTAAAGCACAGTCACAGGACAGGACACACGCAGAGCCCGGCCAGTGCTAGACACAAATGAATGAAAACACGGGCCAAAAATTATAAATACACTTCTTTATTCTCTTGTTTGTTGTGGCTTAGATTGTTATATTTAAGTTCCCTACCGTTTAACGTCACTTGTTTGTAGTTGATGGTTAGAAGAAAATGTGAAAATGTGTTAACTTTAGAGTTAATTACTGATACTGTAAAAGTGATGTCTCATTTACTGGTAATAAAGAGCAATAAAAAGTGTGAGCTGGAGGTAGAACAGATGCAGGTAGTCAAGGGTGATGAACAGCGTGAAAGGGTAAAGCTGTCTCCAGCTAGTGGCTGTGACTGCATCTTTGGTGAAGACAGTTACTCAACCGTGCCATCTCTTGTTTTGACGTTTAGTTGTGACATGCTCACCTTTGTAACTGCTTTGGCTCTTGCTGTATTTTGTGTCATAAATTGTCTTCAGCAATAGACATTCCCTTGCAACAGAAGTATGAGGCACAGTATTGTAATTACTCAATGCATAGACCCTTTTACAGTTAAAAAACAGTGATGTATGTAAGTGTGTGCACATATTTTGGCAACGGAAGTACGGTGAAGTGCAATAGCTTGTCAGGCTATGCAAGGACATTGACCACCAAAGATCGTGAATGCAACCTTAACAAATTGACTTTCCAGATCCGTGTGCCCTTAGTGAGTGAGTAGAAGACATTAGCAAGTAGCCCAATATTCAGTTGCCAGATATATACACGTATCTGGTGGAGAAACCTAGCGTGTAACGTTACATCAGATTACAAAATCTACCAGCCACTCCGTAGATTACCATTTTTTTTTTGGCTGGTGAGGAAAGCAAATATAGCAACCACGTGCATATTTTACCAGCATTTGGCTGGTGGCTAGGGCTAATTTCCAACGGGATTCTCTAGAACTTGAGTCAGCTGTTGGAATATCGATTCACACAACCAAACACGCAACAACCAAACATTTTGATGCCGATAAATGTTTTAATTTAATGTTTAAAGCTAGCGAACTTGTCTGGATGGCTGGGGCAAAACACCACTTCTGTTGCCAACATGTGCGCACATCCATGCGCTGCTCATTGTTTATAGTCCAATTAGCAACTTGAGATGTGAGACTGGAGTTGGAGTTGAGAGATGACGTGTACGACCGGATTGTTTCACAAGTAGCCAGTTTACAAGCTAATTTTAAACCAATAAAAAGCTAAATCATCATCAGACGATAGCCGGTGGGTTCCTAGACTGCATTTCGGCCAATGCGTTCCACATCTTTTGCTCTCCACACGGACTGTTTACCTGCATTCAACCAACGCCTGCTCAAACAGAACACTTCCGATACCAAAATTCTTCTCCCGTTGCCTAGAGATTCTTCCTATGAATGCAGAATCTGTTTATAGAGATTAGGTCTTATGTAAATTGTTATCTGCAAACCATTCTGCTGTCAAGAGAGAGAGAGTTTTTGAGAGATATTTTTGCACAAAACTCAACAGTAATATAATTTTCTTGTTTCCCACAAAGAAATTGAATTCAGCATAACAATTCAGTCCCGCTTTTGTCCTTTTGTAAATACCTTAAAATGTTTCTATGACTACCTTCAGCTGAAAACCTGTGAATTATGAAATAAAAAGAAAAGCAGGCAGGTTTGATACACACAAGTATCCTCTTACTTAGGCTTTGTTAAATTTAACCTTCAAGCTGTGCCATTAGTTTGGGGCTCATTGTCAAACAGCAGACAGATTGATACTGTAGATTTCATGGTTTTTCTGAAAGCCCAGATCCCATTGCTTTTAATTGTTCGGGCCTGTTTTAATGCAGAAAAATCACTCCCAAAGTGTACTATTATAGAATTGTAACCCTAGGAACCTCTTTGCATTAGGCAATGATTGAAGAGATGGTATTGAAGATGCTGCAGCTCCCTCACCTGAAATGATCTGGCTCCAGTTTATGACCTATGTAGAACTGATTGTTGATTTATGTTGAGCAAATAGTCACACATTATGACTACGAGCTGAAACGGCTGTGGCATATAGAGCAACTGCCAGATGATGTATAGCTATGATATACAGTGTAAATGTCCCCCCAACTCCAGTTCAGTCCAAAGATGACAGTCTCATCCCATAGATTGTGCAATATTCCAGATAGAAATAAAAACAGTGAGAGAAATGAATCATTTAGCTAGTTGATTGATTAACTATTGTATAAATAATGTTTTTTCAGCTCTGTTACATTTCTCTTACTCTTGAGTCACTCCTGTGATGACAGAAATGCTGACAGCAACCTTTGAAGTGGGCGGTTATCAGATACATGATACACGGACAGTGAACCGTGAACAAAATGTAATAGAAAAACATACTACAGCGTGACAGCGCGATGGGGAAAGTGAAGCTGTACCTAACAACAAGAGAATAGTAACACGGGGCAAAAATGGATTTGTAAAAAAAAAAAAATAAAGTAAAAAGAGAGAGAGAGAGCGTCAAAGAAACAGCCGACATGAGTGAGAGAAAGGGAGCCTGGCACATGGAGAGGCTGAGGAGAACGGGACATAAAACATTCAGGCGGTTTGTTTGACTTTAATGATGCCACGTGGGATGTTGCGCGGGATGCTGTAGGGGCATTGTGTGTTTCTACAGAGGGCCTGGATAATTGGGACGTGAGTACAGAGGTGTACAGTCATGTCAGTGTTTTGGGATTATGTTAAGGAGTCGGAGGTGTGCTTTTGTAGTACAGAGTGATGTGGCGTGACTGCATCTGCATGTCTCTCATGTAAAACAGGTTATACTGGCAGATGACGACTCAATCGGGTTAGGGATCAGATTTGTCGGGCTATTTGTAAGGATTTCTCTGGTGCAGTCTTTGAATGTCAGCCAGTGTCAGCTCTTTCAAATCCAAAGCAGAGCAACACACTTTGAATAATACATCATAGAAGTGCAGACAAAAGCATGCATTCACTGTATATGTGTTTTGTTTGCATTCATGTTGGTTCGTGTGTTTGTGAATCGAGCTTGCCACACACACACACACATATCTGTGTACTGTCAGAATATCAGTTTTCCACAGCCTCGCCACGACTAGCTCACACATAAAATTGCATTTGAACACTCGAGGGAAATATGCTGCCGGTCTGGCCAATATCAGCAAAATGTAGCTCCAGCAGGCTGCGTTGGAAGAATGAAACAAACCAAATGACTTGTGAGGGCTAAGAGGGTCTATACATAATTTAATGGGCGGTAAACTGTTAATAACATAATGTTCAGATGCAGATCTCCATCAGTGGGTTCACATATTTTGGCGTATCTATATGCTGCTGCTGCTTCTGCTACTTTGTTAATAAAACATTGAACAGTCTGTTATGTGGTTGTGATGTGACCCTGTCAAATACCTTTCCATTACAGTTTATTCCCAGCATGACTGCAATCATTAGTAATTGAATAAAGCATTTGAATACATACACTGCAGTACAAAAAGTGTTACTCTGCCTTATTGCATAATATGTTTCGACTGCAATCAAATTCCCTACCACATCGTATTCTTAGATGAAAATAATTTCATGAGCTTAAACTTAATGCAGCACTCAGAGCTAGAAACCTAGATGTCTGCCATGATTAATTCATCAGTCTCCAACAGCTGTCTAACAGTTGTGACCACCTCTTCCCAGGTAGAACTGCTACAAATCACTGACAGGTGGTTGGTGAGGCGGTCTATTCCTGGACCTGCTGCAGCATCTCAGTGCTGTTTCACATCTGGACAGTTTGTTTAGGCCATTTCAAATCCTGTGAACGTTTGCAATGCCCCTATGACCACACACAATGATAGCATGATTGCATATCACTGGCTGTTACTGCGAGGTTGTGACATGGTGTGGATTATTTTTGTGCGCTGTGCAGGGATATTGGTTGAGTGGCCACTTTCACAATGAGTCACCGACATCTCAAACTTTCTCTGGCATGTGACTGTGGTTGGATGTGATTACCTTACACATCAAACATTGTATAAATCAGTAGGGGTCGGAATCACCAGAGGCCCCACGATACAATATTACCACAATACTTAAACCTGCAGTAGGCAGAATATTTTGTTTAGCTGTGAAATGATAAAAGTTTGCTCCGGCTGGTGGGTGGTGCTTGTTATTAACTCAACTGATCTCAACATGGCTGCCAGGTCACAAACTTTCCCATTTTACAGCTAAACAGTACACTACAAGATGTTTCTGAAAACATTTGAGGCAAGAAATAGGCATTACAGTAACAGAATATTGATTCATATTTGATCAGCGCTGCCTAGTTTGACCGTTTGATCAGAGTTCGCGAGTGATTGACAGCTGCTCAGAGACGGCAGGCTCCAGGTCGGCTCTGATTGGTTGTTTTCCTCCAGTCTGTGAAATCTTGCAGATACCATTTGGAGCATCGGGGGACACAGGGGCACACAATTTTTTTCAGATTACCTGTCTCATTCGCTACTGTCAGGATATAGTGACCGTTTTATAAAAATACCTTTTTTTAAATCACATTTGCTCCATTTCTACCTACTGCTGCTTTAAATCACGATACGATGTTATTGCGATTTTAAACATGTTGCGATATACTGAGTATTGCGATAAGATATATTATGATGAATTACTTTTTTTCAACTGCAAATTATGCAGTTTGTCAACATCTGTTTTATCTATCATCTATCACTCCGTTCATCTTAGAGTTTTCATTCACATATCTTGAGGTCAGATGTCAAGGGACCCCTTTTGAAAATGGCCATGCCAGATTTTCCTCGCCAAAATTAAGCATAACTTTGCAGCGTTATTTAGCATTCTTCCCGACAAGCGAACATGATACTGTTGGTACCAATCGATTCCTCAGTTTCATATTATAGCAGTATCTTCACTCTGGCTTTTAGGCTGATCCTGCTACAATCTCTGAAAGACAGAATATATAGCGTCTTGATTGTTAAGCGGTTAATAGTTTATATGCAGTTATAAAGGATTGATACTTGATGTCCGTGTATCAATACAATATTGCCATGCAAAACATCGTGATACTATGCTGTATCAATTTTTTTTTCTCCACCGCTGTAAATCAACCAAAAAGAGGAAAAACAACAAAACGCTGATGTAATTTCAGTATGTACCTAATGTCTGCATGTGTGTTATAGAAAAAGACAGCACAATAAGAGAGATAAGACTTTTAAAATGTGTGTGTGCTCATTTTTTTACACAACAGTGCCACAGGGCTCTTTGGTAGCTTCAAGGACAGAGGACAATGTAATCGTTACAATACTGCTGCAATTCCCTCAACAGTTTAGATCTCAGCGTTTAATCAACTGAGAGTATTTTCTCACTTTATTTGCTCCTGACCTTTCATGCATGTGCGTGTGAGGCCTTGCTTGTTGGTATGATTATATTCGGTAACCGTTAGTGGTCTTGACAATATAAAGGGCTGGAAGCTATCCACTGTGTATCCAGTTACATTTTCAAGGCTTAATGAGCTCTGGAGAGCATTTCATGGAAAGTATAAAACTGGTTATTTGATGCTGTTCTTCATTGTTTAGCAGATTAAGCAGCAGATAAGTAAGTGAACCAGTCCCTTACAGCAGCACTGCAGTACTATAAGTATTTGAGAGAAAGAATTTAAGTTTTAGTCATGATAAGGGCTACGACTAATGGTTATTTTTGTTATTCCTTATACTGTTGGTGATTTTCTTGATCAATCAACTAACCGTTCTATCTATAAAATGTAAGGAAATGGTGAAAAACGCCTGCTAATATTGATTTGTTTTGTCAGCCCAACAATTCAAAACCCCCCAAATACTTGGTTAACTATCATACATGTCCTATATAAAATATGATTTTTTTTCGCAGTTTTGCTTGTAAAATTAATAAAATGATTGATCAATTATTAAAATAGTTGGCAATTAATTCCCTGACGGTCGACTAATGGATACCTCGACTAATCGTTTCAGCTCTAGATATGATGCATGACTCAAATTAGTTTCTGACACGGTTTTCTTATTATACTGGGCTAGATGAAATGAAAATGTAGATGAAATGTAGATGAAAATATAAATCCAAAGAACAAAAACTGTGTTGAAACTAGAATTCTCTGCACATGTTAATGCAGCCTGTGTCTTTGTTCACTGTAACTCAAGATCTGCCTTGTTATAAGCATGATAAATACGTCTCAGTCATTACTATACTATACTATACTATACCTGTGATCTCAAACGGCCAGTGGGAAATTAAAGATATATTTGTCAGTAGGACCATGACCTTGTTGATCTTTTCTTAAAAATAACTGTAGTAATGCAGTTCCAAACATATCAAGGATGCTTCAAAAATTGTGTTTCCTGAAGGTAGTGTGTGAGTAAAGCTGCCTTCACTTGATAAGAGATTTGCTCTTCACTCACCGTGAGGTGAGGCGCAGAGTAAAAGCACAGCGCAGGTATCATATGTCATCAAAAAGTGTACAAGGAACGTCATTCACTTTTTCTAGGCAACAAAAACAGTTGAAGGTATTGTCTCATTGGTTGCGCTCATGAAAGGTCAGCGGCAACCAGGTTCAGAGGTTTAAATAACTTTAATTTTGACCGCAGCGCTTGGTTGCAGTTTCGAGCGGTGCGCCACGCCAAGAGTAGCGCTCCCGCCTAGCCAGGTGGCACCGCTCTCCCCATAGAAAAACAACCAGCGCAGAGCGATTTTTTCCGCTGATCATGTGTGGGCGGCTTTACTGCTACAGAACATAATCAGTTCCAGGATGTTGCTGATGGTTACATGCTGAATGTTTTCTCACAGCAGTGAACAATTCTTTAGAGGGAAAACAGGTTAAATGACACCATGCAAACACATGGTACTTTCTTTGTGTTTCAAAATAAAGTTAGAGAACAGAAATTATTTGATGTAGAAGTTATTTTCCTTAGAGTCTCATGAATTTTACTCAGAGCACTTTCATAAACAAGACACTGTATGTTTTAGGAAAAAGAAAGGGTGAAATAAGGGTAAGACCACATTCTAAAGTTTGTCTTCTACAGTGTTTTCTCTCCAGCGCCTAATGTCTGCTAAGGACACAGAATTCTCTAGTTTCTATTTTTTTATTTTTTTAAATTAATTTTTATTCCGCAACTTGATCTCATGATCTCTCATCTCAAGATCTGCATCAAAGTATACATAGTGATAGACAATCATGCTTATTTTAGAAAATATTTCAAACATAGTAATTTTAGGTCTTGGTATGAGTATGGACTGTGAAAAAATCTGAAATGATTCAGTGTCATGGCCACTGAGTAATGGGCATAAGTTAAAATGCCATTACATTTGGCTTAGAGTTCATCTATGCGCGTGTTATCAAAATTTGGGACAGACATTTTAGAACAGACAAACCAAACACTGGCTAACCGAGAGCCTTTCCCTTTTCTATGTTGCCTGAAGGCCACCGTAGCTCTCCAACACGCTTGAGAAGCTGCGGTAACATGAGCCGCAGAGTGCATAACTGTAGTACCGCCAACCACCGTCTGACCTCCGTTGCTTATTATGGTAAAGATGGCCTCTGAGCGAGGCGAACGGCGTTACCACGGTTTTGCACTCAGCGGCTCATGTTGCCGCAGTCTTGGAAAGGGAGGAGTGAGCGGAGGGATACTCAATTGGTTGCAATCTGCAACCACACCACTAGATGCTACTAAATCCTACACTCTGTCCCTTTAAGTACTTTAGGTTAACTGCATCTCACACTCTTTTACTCCCAACTGACACATATACGTACGTCTGTTGACAAAGGCCTGCCCATAGAGGATGTTTCCAACGATGCCTCACTCAAACAAATAAATGCATCACTATTAGCGCTGAGCTGACAGACGTATGTTTCTGAGTGGTCATTAAAAATGCGAAGGATCACCCCAATTACCCCGGCAGTGGCCTTTTACTGACAAGGCTTCTAATTAGTGCGAGAAGTATCTATCTCTATGGAGAAAACTGAGAAGAGCGGGGAAATGCTGTGAATGAGTAAGAGTGGGTCATCGCAGCTCTGAGGCTCTAAGAGGGGTCCTTGTGTATAATTAACTTGATGCGTTGGTTTAAGTATGTAGAAAAATATCTGTAATTGAGTCTCTATGAATGTAAATTAGAAGGGAAATCAACGCTGTGATGGAATTATTATACATCACTCCATTCGATTTTGACAGTTCAGACAAGGTTGGTGAATGTAAACAGTTATCTTCTCATGCTGGATCTGTAAGAGCTCGTATTCTGGTCTTTGATGTCCTCAGGAGACACAGCTTAGAATTTCTTTCATTAACAGAAAAGGAGACTATAACTTAGTGGGCTCAGACCATCTGTTTGAGCTTTTACTCTCAAATATTTTACTTGTAAATTGCCTTATTTCATAGTAATGCTAACATTCCTGCACCGGAAAATGAGCTCAAGCCCCCAGAATACCATCCTGAATGCGTTCACATTGTCAGTGAAGTCAGACTTCCATTTCTCGTGGATTAGCTTTAAAGTGGTTCATGTTCTTAAATATAAACTGACTTCAGCTTCACAAGCATAAGCTGAAATATAGTCTTGTTTGTTTGCACATTAAGTTATGGATTTTGTTGTCTAGAGTGCATGATTTTAAAAAAGAGACGGAGAGGATAAATGCGACCTCGAGCCGTACAATAGTAATTCAAATTCTGTTTTAGTTTGCATTTCTTGGCCATTTCAGGTTAATGGTCCTTTTCCTTAATACTCACTTAGTACTGTATTATTGCTGCCAGTCTGTTCTGCAGCTATGGAAGACGAGACAGCTGTGTTTTTATATTTTGTCAGAGGGTGAGCTCGATGAGCCAACGTGTCCTTTTTCCCTGAAAATGAAACAGCTTGTGGTGAATGTAGTGCCAAAATGATTAATGAATAATTGTCATCACCGTTTATTTACTTTATCTCATTTGTCACAGACTATCACAAGTGTCTTACAGTATTATAGTACTGAAATTACCTTGTGCTTTTCCTGCCCTACTTTTCGTATCAATATTAATATTCACTGTAAAAAGAATTAGGCAGTATGTGTGTGTGTGTGCGCGTGCCTCTGAGTAAATTGTTTGAGTAACTCAACACAGCGGCACTATTTAGTCACCACAGGCTTCCTCATATGAAGTGAGCTGTCGTCAGCCGTTAAGAAAAATAACAAAATAACTCCAGAGACTTCTCTGATTTTTTAAACAAGTTCACCAGAATTACAGGGCGAATGAGGCACTTTTGTAGTCAGCCAGTAATGATGGGTTTAAGACAGTAGAAAAACATGCATGTGTAACATCAATCATACTGTTGGTCTCTGAGGTCTGCTGCCATCCTGCAGTTGGAGGGGGGTTATTCAGTTTTGACACGGGAGTACGGATGGAGATGAAGACCACCACTACATGAGTGTGATGATCTGAGACCATAGTCTGTATATAAGAAGTGGACGTAGTCACCGTGAAGTCATCCATTGGTTTGTGGACTGCTGTTTTGAAGCCTCGATGGCCGTTGGCGTCTTTTTTTTTTGCAAGCAGAAGTGACACTAGAGGGTGGAGCTAAGTACAACCGAACGCTGAATTAGAAATCTTTAGGCGACCAAAATGTTACTATTAACTTTGATGAACTGAAAACACACTGTGAAAGGGTTAAAGTTGTAAGACGAAAACACGGACAACGACCCAGATGAGCAGCTTTAGCATTGGCTTCAGATTTGACCAAACAGTGTGATAGTTTAAACATAAAGTAAAGAAATAAAAGCAATATGTAATAGTAAAGCCGGATATGTGCATTTTTATATATATATATACCAAATTATTCAGATATCCACCTGAAAACTGCAAATGCAGCATTGGGAATATCTAGTGATGTGCTACATTAAACATACACATACCCAAAACCTAATTTGTGAGAGGAAAATATGTGGAATATGTGCTGAAATGGACGACATCAAAGTGAAAGACAAGTCAAAACAACCCTTAAACTTGTGTGTAACACGTCTTTCATGCTTAGATAGTAATGATCCGGCTTTGTGTGCGCTAAGCAGGATCTATGGAAAACATTCATCACTTTCCTCATTCTTATCTCTCTCTTCCTCTTGGCTCTCCGAGCCGCTTTACATTGGCACCATATTGACAGTCTGCACAGGGTTGACAGACTGGATCTGGAGCGCGAGGATTGATTAAATGTTCCATTTGATCACAGACTTTCTGAATAAGATGGATGGCCCTGACAGAAAAGATACAAAGGGGGCGACTTGATTCCAATGACTTGCATGCGCACGCTACTCGTGCACACACGCAGACACAGATGCGCACATTTTAAACTGTCTGGAAATGAAGCAACAATTTTTTTGATTCTCCACAGATAAACCTGCAGAGGAGAATGAGGGTCACAGGCCTAATTACCCAGGGTGCAAAGCGTATCGGCAGCCCGGAGTACGTCAAGTCTTACAAAGTAGCCTACAGTGATGACGGGAAGACCTGGAGAACATACAAAGTCAAGGGCAAAGACGATGATATGGTGAGACGCACGTGGGCACACAAACACAACTCATACACTCCCCTTGTCATCTCTCCACTCTTTCCCTTTAGCCTCTCACTCTGTAATGCACAGACAAAGACACACACATGCCCACACTCACACACGTGCACACATGGCGACTAGAGACTCAGTCAAGGGCACGGTGGAGGACATGATGAGATGGCTTTTTAATTAGCTAGCACACACCGGGCCCATCTTGCTGCCCCTTACCCCCCTCCACTTTTATGACTTCTAGATTGAATTTTTATACTATTTGGGGATGAACCGCCACCAGATAGGCCACACGGCGTTCTATCATTCCTGACAGCAAACCACGGCTGTCTTCCATTTGGCCGAGCTCCGAATGACCCCGACTTCCAAACTTCTTTTTGAGATTTATAACACGGAACAACGAGTCTGGATATATTCTGTGATCTCAGTTTTGTTTGTATTTCTGTATTTGTCTTTTTTTTAGTGTGCAGTTGTCGGTCAAAATTGGGCATACAGTATTTTCGGTGGTGTGAAGTTGTAACCGTATGAGTAGACTGGGATAAATACTTGCACAGTAGAACCTGTCAGTGTGTTTGAGGTGGTTACACGCCCTGATCCTTGACCTAATATAAAATTGGGGATTTTTGTTGCACATTGACCTGTATCCACCCAGTGACAGCTCCTATTTCCTGCATCGCATGAGAACACACATAGCTCTGCCTCATCCTTGCTTTCTCTTCTCTGTCACCTCACACATTGCAGCACATCAGTCACTCAATTCAGAGAGTTTTCTGTCAGACTATCTCAGGTCACTTGGATAACACTCTCCAGAAGGCATAGCGATATAATTGGAGCGCTAATTTAAAACACACCACTGTTCTTATGAATTGCGGGCTCAAATGGTGCGAGAGATTGTCTATTTTTCCCTGTAATTCTAGCTCATTGACCTTGAATGACAGCAATTTGTCGAGTGTGGAGTAGACACTAGAGACAGCGCCAGATAGACTGCTACATTACGGCAAAACTGATCTGCTTCACCGTCCCTCCACCGCCCCCATCTGCTGTTATTTCATCCCCTTTGCAACAGATTTTCAGAGGAAACATCGATAACAACGCTCCATCAGCCAACTCCTTCACCCCTCCCATTGAGGCCCAGTACGTGCGCATTTACCCCCAAGTCTGCAGGAGGCACTGCACCTTACGCATGGAGCTGCTCGGTTGTGAGCTAACAGGTGAGTGAGCATCCAACTCTAGACACAAATTAATCATGAAATAATCTGAAAATCCACTGCAGTCCTGCACAGTTGTGTCATGCTACATTGTTTATGTGGCAGCAGCACTGAAAATATACTTTTGGGGGTAAGGGGATATATATGCGGTCAGAAAGGTTAGAACAAATCTGTTTGTTGTTGTTGTTGCCAGGCTGCTCTGAACCACTTGGAATGAAGTCAGGCCACATCCAGGACTACCAGGTCACGGCCTCCAGCATCTTCAGGACGCTCAACATGGACATGTTCACTTGGGAGCCTGGAAAGGCCCGCTTGGACAAACAAGGCAAAGTCAATGCTTGGACAGCTGGACACAGTGACCAATCACAGTGGCTACAGGTAAGATGCTATCTGTGGCTAAATGTGTTATCTGTTGTAGCTACTGTAGAGGTTCAATCAATATATCAGCAGGGAAATGAATGAGAGACAGCCAGGTTCTTGCAGATAGCTGCTTTTCACTCTGCTGAAGGATTAGCTCTTACCTCCCTGGCATAGTAATTGATGGTGTGTACATGGCAATGCATGCCAATGAATTCAATTATACAGTATTTCATAGGGAAAGTCTTCATTGATGTGTTCAGCGTGAGTTGTGGAGGAAATTACATCTTAAAATCCTCCCTTTATTAGCTAGCTCTCACTATTATTCTTAGAAACAGTCAGTAATAGGTAGTCATTTCTTTTTTGTTCATGCCAGTCTCTATGAATCCAACACCTACACTGCCTCCGTTGGAAGAGTTTAGCCCTTTTATCTTTGGCTGCAGCACAGGCTTTTCTATCTCTATGAAAACAGCCAATCCATTTGTTTTCATTACAGTAACTGATGGCTGAAAATGTCTCCTGAAACGGACAAGACACGTCTCTAAGTGAACGTTTGCACCCCGCTCTTTCTGCTTAACAATATGTGAGATTGATGAAGGCAGAGGCAGTTTAAGATACATATCAATCAGATTCAATCATGCCCAGTATGCCCTCACGTATGGCCTCATATATTGGATTTTTTTTCCTGTTCTTTTAAGATAAAAGGCAGTAAATGCTTTTTGCTTTTAGAGTAAGAACCCACATCGTACTTCAAGCTGTAAAAGTGATAGCATTGAAGAAATTGTGATGTGGATCATCTTCTCAGGGAATTGAAGATCAGAGTGATTTCTTTGATTTCTTGGCCTTTCTGCTGTACTCGCTCCACGCATACCGCCTCCCAGCAGTGACACAGTTAGCACTGTGTAGTCACGCTGACTTGTCTGGCCGTTATTAGATTGGCTAGGTCTTGAGTCAGATATGTTTTTTATTACGCTGAAAGCTTCTTGCCCAGGGTGAGGGTCTGCAGGGCTGTGAGACAGGTACTTAGGCAGGCCCCATCCAGGCCAGGGAGCTCGGCTAAGCAAAATTGATT